>NC_084976.1:22296617-22435306 GCF_963691925.1 Scomber scombrus | reverse complement strand
ATGAGAATGCGGTCGGTGTTGTCCCGACCACATCCTCCCCATCCACTTCACAGAAGCAGTTTAACAAGAACCGAGGCCTCTGACTGACAGTGTGAAAACAGGCTGCCATTGTTATCGCCGGGTCCAACCCTTCACAACCACCGTCTGACTCTCCTTGCACAAATATTCAATCAGTCAAAGCTGTCAGTGACAAGAAGTAAAGTAACCAGCTTCACAGAACATACTGGCAATGAAGAGAAGTGGAATGGCTTGCTGCTGCTGCTGCTTATTTGGTTTGCTTGATAGCCTTCAGATAGGAAATTTTTTGTGTTTACTAGTGTTTATGAAATCATATTTTGGGAGTTTCTCAATCCAAGAAGCCCCATTTTCTTATCATGCTACATTTTCACATGGCTCCCAATTAAAAAACAGAAGAAAAAAAAAAGAAGTTCACTTTCCTCCACAAAATGATCATGAAAGAGAACAGGCTGATTAAAGTCAAAATCACTTTCAGTAAATTCAGAGTATTAAAGTATATATATATAAAAAAAAAAAAAAGTTGAGCTGTAAATTATGAATCATTTTGTTTTCCTGCCCTGATTATGAACTTCACTTCCTGTAAAAACCTGAACACCTTGGTAAGAGTCCAAAGTTCACTTCATACCAACTTAACGTGAGATTAATTGTGACTTCTCGTAAGTCTGTGACTCACTGGATGTTTATTCATCTGTGTGCTGCTGTGTTGCTTCAACTAAAATGATTTCAAACTGACTTGTGCATCTCACTTATTTCATGTGCCTCGTCATGAAGGCTTTCATTGTGTAGTCTCGAATATGAAGACTTATTGCAATTAGGTCAAGGAGCATTTCAGAGTGATTTCTCCTCTGCATGGATACTCCGGCACTGACCACCGCGTGGAAACCTCTGGACACGTTCGCTAGACTGGACGAGAACATTAAACCTGACAGGAACAGAAAGCAGAGGTTTCTAAAATAGCTTCAAACTAGTTATTTAAAGAGAAAACGTAAAAAGAGCAAAGTCAGAAATGTATTCTGACATTTCACTTAGGTCGCATTCGCACGAAATCTAGCTATGCGGGGGAAAATGCTAGTCCTCCTGCCCATCTGAATGAGGGTAATGCCCTTTAGGCTGCAGGAGTGCGGGACTGCATGGGGTGCAACAGAAAAACACAGCGGCAAGAAGATCCAGATTCAACTTTTGCCAAAATGCAACCAACATCACGCTGCGATCAAACGAGATTTGCTTACTTGTCGGCCTGCCTGACTCATACATTTTTTTTAAAAAGACGTGAGAAAAAGAGAGAGAGAGCAGCAGTTGTGGTCGGGCAAACTAGACAGTGAATGAAAGAGACGGAGAACAAAGCAGTGTGAATCAATGAAATGAAACCATTTCAGATTGTTTGAACGCGGGTTATGTTACACTAAAGCTCAAAACAAACACGGCCACGCGTCTGCACAACCCTGTGGAGAAGGTGCTGGCATTTGCCGGATTGTATGTGAACGCGGCCTTATTCAAATAAGTTTCAACTTCTCTCTCTCTCTCTCTCTCTCTCTCTCATCTCTCTCTCATCTCTCTCTCTCTCTCTCTCTCTCTCTCTCTCTCCTCTCTCTCTCTCTCTCTCTCTCTCTCTCTCTCTCTCTCTCCTCTCATCTCTCTCTCTCTCTCTCTCCTCTCTCTCTCTCTCTCTCTCTCTCTCTCTCTCTCTCTCTCTCTCTCTCTCTCTCTCTCTCGAAGCCTATAGCTCACAGGAGTGAACATCCCAGTGAAATAAATCGTTCTCAACCCTCCTGGGAACTGAGACAGATCCTTGTGTAGTGAGAGATTACTCAGAACTTTACAAGGCAGATATGTCAATATTACCCCATCAATCTCCAGACATAGGGCACGTCAAAGTTCAACACCCACCATGTGCCAAGAATGTGTGCCTGTAAACCTCGCTGGCGAAAAGGTGAGCAGCTGAACTCTGTCTGCTGCCAGGGAATGTGCTGAAAGCTGAACAGTCTTAACTCCCCATTCAGATCAAGACAGTGGCTGTGTCCAAAATCACTACCTTATGCACTCATACACTGCTCCCTATGCAATAGACACTAAACACTTTACTTAATAATGAGCAGCAAATCGAGGTTTCGGACACTTACTGATGGTAATTTTTGCATCATCATCATCACATCAGCAGTACAGTCGCTACTTTTTCAGTCTAGTGTGGATTTTTGAGTATATGGCGGGATATATTTACACACTCAGCTTTCAGACACTCAAATAAAATGGCAGAGGATGAATGTTACGAGTAATTCATTTGAATTCAATTGAACACAACCCACGTACCATAATGTGTCCAAGATACAATTTGCTGTGACTGTCATAAAGCATATAAATGGGCAGCGATGTCTATCCATCAGCATCTGAGTATCTTACCGTTCAGTGTAGTTTTTATATTTTGCTGTGTGGTGTAAAACAGCTGTACTGTGTGTCAAAGATTGTAGAGTTAACATTGCTCTGCTAGTTTGATGCCTCACTGATGTGGCAAGCTACCTGTTAAGACATCTGATTCATTGTCAGTCAATGGTAAGGCAACTGCTTTTTACAAAGTTGGCAAGCTTTATTTTTGTCGTTATCGTTTGCCATCTGTAGTGGAGAAGCCAAAAATACTTCCTCACACTTCTCAGATGCTTCCGTGTCGTAATTATCCGAATGCCACAGCTTTTAGCTCACACGCTATCGGTGTCCTTCTCCATTTTTTAAAATTAGGCTTATTAGTAGGTCAAAGAGCATGCGATAAGTCAAGCTGGTGGTGGATTTAGGGAGAAACTAAATGACAAAAAAGATACCCAGTGGGCGGATTGGTTAGGTTTAGGCATGAGGTGTGAGATGGTTAGAGTTAGAATAAAAATATCAAGGTTAGAGTCAATCAGTGCTCACTCTCTGGTTACCTTTTGTTGGACGATATACTGTCTCGGAAATAATTGCGATAAACAATATTATTGTCATTTTAAGATCATTTTATGCACGATTGTAGTTCACATATTTACCTATTTGGGAGGCAGCCCTAGTTTCACCTTATCCACATACACCATACCTGCAGCCTACATACATAGCCCATGTCCTCTCACTTGTGGGAGTGAAGAGTTGTGGGAGAATTTGGGGTTTCTAGAGATATCAGGAGCCATTTTTATTTGTCGGTGTGATGCTCACAAAAAAAGGGGATTATATGAATTGAATAGTTCATATACAGATAAGTCCTTTTATATTTGTCCTAAAATAGAAACCAAAAACAAATTTACTTCCACCACATTAGTATTGTTCAGTTGTACATGTGTTGTTATTCTCTTCTGTGTCAGTAAGTGGAAATATTTAGCCGTGATTCCCCCAGGGGAGAAGAGTTTGAGGATACAGGTGCCGTTCCAACTTATAAAGCAAACTGTTGTTGAACAGGAACAAGACACACCATTTACTCAACGCTGTTTACTTTTTTCCAGTTTAGTGGAGATGAGTAGTCTCTCATACTCAACATTAAACAACTTAGTCATGTTACCTAAGAGTGTAATGATGTTTAGTTGTCACAGCTTGTTAAAAGACACTTAAAACAAGCGGAACATTGCCTGTATCATGTAGTATAAGGTGCCGTCTATATGTTGGGGTTTTCCTTAGCTTTGGTTAGCAAAAACTGGGTTTATCAAAATGCTGAAACCTTCTGGGAACAACCAAAACGATCAAAGTCATGTCCATATACAGCTCAATAAGGTGATGACGTACTTATCGTGACAGGTCTACCCTCTGCTGTACCACAAGGCAAACTACTTCAAATAGTCTGTTGTGCTTATAGACTGTTATTTAACTGACTTAAATAGAAAGAGGAAGGGGTCGAGACTGAGAGATCAAGAGAGAGTGTGCATATCGACAGAAGGAGAGGTGAAACTGAAATTTAAAAAAAGGAGTTTATGACCTCTAGTAATGCTAGAACTGTTTTTTAATAAGTGTGCATCAAGAAAGAAAGACTGCTAGCTATCACACATGGATGTGGGTCAATGACAAATAAAATATACTTTCAATATAGATGTAATTCATATTTTTTGAGTCCAGAACAATGTGTTTAAACAAGTCTCATTTTGTTAAATAACTTTTCAAACAGTTTTAATTCATTTTTAACAGTATTTTTTAACTTCACCACCCAAAAAAAGTCAGGTGGCGCAACCAAATATTTGCAAAAATGTGTATTTTCCTAATATTTATTTTAAGATAAAACTTTGGCAAGTATCCCATAGAGTGTCTACACTGGCAAACACATTATTATTTTGTGGTTGTGTTTTGTATTTAAGATTTTTGCATTTTATTGGCCAGGTTTCAAGTGTCTTTAGCATCCAATTTTACATTAAAGAAAGGAATAATTGCCCAAACAACACAGAATATAAAATACTTTCTCAAGCCTTAGGCCTCAAGGAAACACACTAAGTATTTTGGTGCGCAACACTCAATGCTGTTTCTTTATAAGAACACTTAGTATGGCTCCCTACACTTTTTTCTGTTAATTAATTGATGTAATTCAATGTAATTACAGGTTTAGAAGTGAAGTATATGGAACTATACTGCAGACTGGAGTCTCTGCTAACAGCGAGAAGCAGGGTGACAATTTTATTCATACGAATGGCCCCAATGTGATGCCCACGTCACATGATTTTATGAGAGTACAGTATCACTGAGGCTTCCAATCACAGACCTAATGATGGTATTGATTTTGTACACTGTTATACACAATTAAGTCACAGATAAACACATCAGACACTACTATCTGATAAGTGTTTCTCAGAAGATTCCTCACACTGACACATGCACTTTTAAAACTAGCTGACCCTACATTAAATCCCTGCCTCTGACCACTGATTCACTGACCTCTGAAAGATAACTATAAACAACATAAGAACAAGAAGCACTCAATTCCTCACGTCTTTGAAGGGTCATTTTGTGTCTATGCTACAGCGATGTTCTGTACACAGAGTACAGTTAATGTAAAAGAATAATGAAGCCTTTGTTCGGTATAGCCAAGCATCTCTCCACTGTCTTATGACTGACATTATGACAGCAGCAGCAGCAGAGGCAAGACTTACATTACAGAGTTGCTGACATTAGCTGCATAAAATGTCTCGGAGGCTTTCGACATACAGTACATTGATGCAATGTGAGGAAGTGTCATCATCTTTGGTGGCCCTTGAGCAACACTCCCAACGTCCATCCCCGTGAGAAGAGTGAACTAAAGTGCAAAACTTTAGACTCGTGGTGAAAATAAAATTATTAAACATATATATACATATCTTTTAAAAATGTATGTTTGTTATTTTTCATATCAGTGTGAAACATGTTTGCATTTCAATCATAAACCCAGGATATTGCTCAGAGATGTTATCTGACTACCAGGCCACCCCACATTTTCTTCCAGCTGCACGACTGCTTTAATTATCGTCATCTAATGTGTTTCTCCAAATCTGTTTCTCAAATGTGAAAGCAAGTAAGGAAACATTAAATATTAAAATTAAAAAAGGTCTTAGTTTGTTTAAAATGCAAAGTTTTCCAGCAGTGACTTTTTATACTGTTGGCTTAAATACAACAAATATGATATATTTTATAGTGTTACTCACCACTAGGGCTGGGTATCGTTTACAAAATGATAATATCAGTACCAATCCAAGTATCCTTAAAGTGATACAGACACCAATTGAGTACTTCATTCGATATCAATCATGTGAATTGAAGCACTAAATTGCATAAAATGCCTCCACATCTAAATTATTTGATTTTCACACAAATGCATTTTTAAAGTCTTCAAATTATTAATACTCGTGTCTGCTCTGATAGGCAACAGTGGGCCAATCACATGTTGCATTAAATTGAAGAACACTTGCGTTGATTGGCTGTGAGCATGTCCGACCATATAGTCATATTTTCTAACTCTGGGTGCAAAAAGGATGGATTGCAGGTATCGTTTGACGGGATATGTTTCGATACTACTTGGTATCGATTCATTTCGGGTGATACCTTTAAAAGGTATGGAGTACCGATACCCAGCCCTACTCACCACAATATTCATATTAGACTAACAATGTTCAACACTTAACCTCTACATACTGTGCAGGGTCAGTCTAATTTAGTCCAGTTCTATATTGGAAAGAAGAAAACACACCTTAAAAAATTTTCTTTGAGCCAGAAATTTGAAGACTTTTCCTCCTGTGACCCAAAATATACAAAAAATGGGAATATTTCAACTTTTTAAAAACATTTTTGTGCAGGTGATGTGCATTTTTGTTGAGTGTTTGACTCAAATGTAATTTAAATTAAAACTGCAAGCAGTGTCGAAGGGCCCTCGCACCCCCCCGGTTTCCCCCCAACTTTAACGCTGTACGTGCACGTCGGTGCGTGCGGCAGTGGCAGGGCTGTCAAAATTAGGACAGGAGTTCTCGATTTCATTTCTCTATGTCAATGTGGAAGGCGGGGCTTAAACTTTGAAATCTTCCAGTGGGCGCTGTGGAGTCATCTTCTCACTTAAAAATCCCAAACTTTGTCAGTAGTCAATATGTGTGACTGTTGACGTATGTGTACAATTTGGTGAGTGTAGGAGTTTGTGAAAATGTACAAAATGTATAAAGGCATTAGGGGGCGCTATTGAGCTGTTGTGCCACGCCCAAGGGCAGTTATAGTCTCAAATTAAAGTGCTCCTGAGTGTGAACCTATGTGGGAAGTTTGGTGATTCTGTGAAGACGGGAAAGTCCTCTAAACGCTGTGGGAATATCGGAAAATTGACGCAGGAAATGCACAATAACCGACTTCCTGTTAGAGCGAAAATTTTGAAAAAAATAATTTGGGGGTTTACCCATGAGTGCTATGAGTCCTGTAAATTTCACGAAGATCAGACAAATTTTTTGGTCACATGACCTGCTGTTAGGGGGCGCTATGGAGACCCCTTGCCACACCCACCCCCAATGATGTTGAAATTGAAACGGATTCACCAGGTGTGACATTTCACGAGCCACGTGATGTATTAACATCCGACAATGTATGGAGGAGTTATAAGGAGTTGTTTGTTTATACAAACAAACGACTGCCACGCCCACCTGGTATAACGTAGGTAAAATCTGTCGTCAAGTTTACATCATCAAGGTCTGAGGATGATACAGTTCGAATCTGAAGTCTGTGGAGTCAAAACTGCAGGAGGAGTTCGTTAAAGTACGAGGCCTGGAAATGGGGAAAATGGCGGCAAAAATGCACCTGTGATCCAAGATGGCCGACTTCCTGTTGGACTTAGGGTATGGGTCCAAGAGGCTTTATTGTGCGTCTGGTCATGATATATATGAATCCTAAATTTCGTTCATGTACGTGCATGTAGAAGGCGGGGCTTCAACTTTTAATGTTCTAGGGGGCGCTGTAGAGTCATTTTGGCACTTAAAAGGTTGCGGTTATACCAAAAAATAATATTCGTGAGTCTTGAGGAGTGTGTCCAATTTGGTGAGTTTTAGAGTTTGTCAGTACATACTAAGTGGGAAAAGGCATTAGGGGGCGCTACTGAGCTGTTGGGGCAAAATGTTGGGCAAATGTGGTATCAGATGAAAGAGCTCATGATTTGAAAGCTACGTGGCAGGTTTCATGATTCTGTGAACATCATAAAGTCCTCAAAGTGGTGTTCGAAAAATGAAAATTGGTGCACGCCACGCCGCGTGGGTGACTTCCTGTTTGGTAAAAAAATTCCACAATATTAATTTCCCCATGATCCCAGAGCTATGACATATTAAAATTTCATGGAGATCCGAGAACATTTTTGGTCATATGACCCGACGTGTGGGGGCGCTAGCGAGTCCCCTTACCACGCTTGCGTCCAATCACATTGAATTATAAAAATTTTCACCAGATGTGACGTGTGTGCAGAATTTCATGAGTTTTCATGTATGTTCAGGCCGCCAAAAATGGGATTCATTTGGCGGCACTTGAATAATAATAATAAGAATCTTGGCAAAAGCAATAGGTCCCTCACTGACTGGTCAGTGCTCAGGCCCTAAAAATACTGTTTTATTCACTTTTAATGCAATGAATTGAACTTGTTATGTTCTCCTGTGTTATGTAACTGATATATAGTGTGATTGTAAATGTTTTTCTCCATAAATAAAAAGCGTAAAAACTGAAAAATACTCATTAAGAATTCATCTCTAATTTATTAATGACTGATGAGATATTCATGAATGATTTGTGGTTCAGAAATGTTGCACAGAGACTAATCATGAGGTAATATTGTGAAGAGTATTTATGGGTTAAACAACGTAAAGCCTGAATAACTAATCCATAACCTAACCCTGACTCTATCTTTCTTGTATGTACACTAATGTCAACATATGAACATTATTATTAGCTGCTATACTGAACTGTCCCAACTGTATATACTGCACTCTCTCCTCCTTCTTCTCACTCCAGTGTAATATCCTGACTGTGCTTCTATCTCAAGCCCCCAAAGGAAGAGCGCTGGGCTTTGAAGCCGATTGGACATAGTGGTCAAACTGTGTAATTACAACTTCACATGAGACTACTGGCCCCCAAAAATCCCCCCCCCCCCCTATAGACTTACATTGTGAAAGAGATGTCTGTAAATCAGCTGATACTTCTTCTTTTTTTTTTTTTTTTAAGTGTCACAATCCCATCGAAATTAGATCCATTTGGTTTGATCACATTTAAAAAGAGTCTACAAGAGCTGCATGATTTAGTCGTTTTATCCACATTCAAGTTAACTAGAGGCTAAACTGGAGGTTAGAAGTTGCTACTGAGCATGCTCCATGGATTTATTGGGCTCATAGAACATGTGCAGTATGTTTTCATCCAGTAATTGATTTACAGCAAGAAGTAACTACTTTGGCCCCACCTCCGATGCTGTATCCTGTTCTCTATATTCATCCACTCTCTAACCAAATGTTCATTCTTGTGTTATATTTCCTTTGTTTTTTGAATATTTTTTATATTTATCTTGCTGTTTTTAAACTGGTAGGTGTAATCTGGTGTCAATTTCTTGAATGTGTTACTCATATTATGATGCATTTTCCATTCAAATGCAGTTTCCATTTGAGTATTATATACATGTTACCTTAGACGACACGTGTGCATATTATTTCACCGACAAAGCTATTTCTGCTTTATTCCTGTACTTCCCTGCTGTGCTAACACTTTCATTTTCCCCTTCTGGGAACACTAAAGTCTTTCTTATCTTACCCTGTCTCTGCAGGCACACACATTATTGCCAGATTACTGACATTCAAGATTAAGTAAGGAATAAAGTCTGCAACACAAATCCCATGAAAAATATTCAGACAAAGTACAGGATGTGCTTCTGGTGATCCCACTACTGGCCTGCTTAGTGAAAAACCACCTATTTTAGAGGAAAATGTCATGTGTAACAATGTCAGAGGCAAGGTTACTGAAAAGCAGACACCTAATGTATACAAAAGAGAGGAATTGAATTAGACCTCTTTTTTTTGCATGATAACTTCCAACACCAATATGTGCAGGCTAGCTCTGCTTGAATGAATGGCACATAACACACACATACACAGTCAGAGAGAGAGAGAGAGAGAGAGAGAGAGAGAGAGAGAGACTTTTAACTTCAATGTTTACCTTGATAATGCTGCTCCTGCGTGGTATTTCAGATTTGGCATCCAATCCGGCAGAGGTGTTGGCGGTTTCCACCCCGGCTTGGCTACAAGGTGCGGCGAAGGAGCCTGAACCGACCATATTTTGTGATATCCCACAGTCTCCATTCAAGACCGACACTTCGCAATGCGTCTTGCCAGCTGCCTCGTCGCTGGGCACGGTCGTATCCCCAAGATTCAATGGAGGCAGGCTGCCGTCGTCCCCAAACTCCGCCATAGGCACTTCCAACACACACTCTCTCTCTCACATACACACACTCACATATATACACACACACATATATATACACACACTCACATACACATACACGCACCCTGGCAAGCTGCTTGGGTAGCAAAGCCGTATGTTTTCAGCTTTACTCCAATTTCCTGCCTGGCCTATTGCCTCGTTTTAACATTTGCACGAAATCCTGTCATATCATCTCTGGTTGCACATATCTGTCAGGTTCCTACAGACAGAGGAGAGGCTTGCTCCGTGCATTGTGCTCTGTAGAGAAAGAGAGAGAGAGGGAGAGAGAAAGAGACACACACACACAGAGAGCGAGAGAGAGAGAGAGAAACCACACCGATTTGCATGATTAATTTAAGGAAACGTACCACTGTGAACACCGGTAATGATATAAATAGTAGTAGTAGTAGTAGTAGTAGATACAGCTTGGTATTATTTATGGCATGGTGTAGCTACCGGTCATATCGAGGAGGCACAAAGCGTTACAACACTCACACATGTCGTCTTCACTGAAAGCGGATGTTAAGTTGCAATCAGTGAAAGGGGGCTGTCACCGTGAATGCAGCATGATACAAAAACACTCACAACCGAGCTGCCTTTTTTGCTACATATATGCGCTTTAATATATGTGCTTTTTTTAACATAAGTTCCCATCGTTTCCTTCCCTCACATCCGCAACACTGTGGCGCTTTTTTGCAGTGATAATAATAAACCACCCTCTGTTTCTCTCTTTCTTTCTCCAAGCCCTGTAGCATTACTCCCCTCCAGCATTAAACAGCAAGTTATTTAGTTATAAATAAACACTTCCCACCCCCTCGACACAAAACTAGCTTCATATAATGAGTGTTGCCTCATGTTACTTGCCTTGTCTCTCCATTGGGGAAGGAAGGGTAGTCCTTTTTCCTTTTTTCTTTTTAAAGTTGTCGCCGCAGCAGAAGAGAAGAGAAGATCGGAGAGGAGGCAAACTGCACCGTGTGCTGTCTGTAATGTTAACTGTGTGCTAAGTGTTGGTTAGCCACAGTAGGCTAACCCTCCTCTCTCTCTTTCTCTCTCTCTCTCTCGCTATTAGCTTAGCTGGGTGAAGTTTCATAGCCAAGTCAAAGTCCATGTCAGTGCAAACCTCCCCACTACCTCCTCCCTCCTAGTCAAACACATGAATTGCCAAAGTGAGTTGGATTCATTTCCTCCACCCGTCAGTCTAGAATAAAGTCTTAAATAAAATAGAAATAAAAAAATTTAACCCGTGATTAGATTAGATGCTCGTTCACGACCGTCTCAGTCGTTTCTAAGGAACAAAAGTTGTGTACGTCTCGTGAACGCGCACCAGGCAAAAACAGGCTGTCCTGTCAATCAAACCTAATTTATTTTTTTTCAGTCACTTACTCATTCACAGCCATAAAAAAACACGCCCCATGTTCACGCACAGATCAAGTTATACAGAGACGTCTCTCCATTCAACAGCTGTAGAAGAAGATCAGATTGTTTATTTAGAACTAAAGGTGCAAATAAAGCTACTTAAAAAAAACCTCAATTACAAGTTAAAGTGTACACTATATATACTTATTAGGTACACCTAATACCTAATGCAATACAATATATTCTACTTTTATGAAGTTTATACATTTTCAGCTTTTGTTGACATTGTCAGGAAGGTGATAATTCTACTTTATATGTTTATCATTGAGGTCATATATTGGGTGATGGTGATGTATTAGGTTGCATTGTATTGAATGGTGTTCCTGATATTTTGTCCACTCCATTAATATACATGAGGCTTGCAAAATATTAGGAACACCAGTCAATATAATGCACCCCAGTATGCCACAACCACTTAGTATGACCTCAGTAATAAACATAAAGTATAATTATCTCTTTTATGACAATGTCAACAAAAGCTGAAAATGTTTAAACGTCATGAATGTAGAATTTAAAGCGGAGCTGTTGTGTTGAATTGAATTCGATTGCACAGATGTTCCTAATAAAGAAGCTGATTACTGTATATGACATCATTATATTATTAATACTGAAGCATCAATGTGAGAAGAAAGAAAAGTTCTGATACACAAATCTGTTTTCAGTTTTTGGACTTTTCCTCTAATGTTTGATTTTTTGGTCAAATATTGGATCATTTGAACATTTATTGAAATTAAACCATGTGAGAAGTTTGGAAGGAAGAATCACTATTTGGCGAAGCTGTTAACAGCTCATAGACATCTGAAATGTGACCCTGACTACACACTGCTTTACGTAAGACGTCAGTGACAAAAAGGTTGGAAACCACTGGATTAATCTTTCACAATATTATCCATTGAGTCAAATATTCAGCTGAAAAGTAGCTAACTAAAGCTGTCAAGTAAATGTAGTGGAGTAAGTACACTATTTCCACAGTGGAGTGAAAGTATAAAGTAGCATTAAAAGGAAATACTCAAGTACTAATTGTACTAAACCACAGTACCTGAGTTTTTACTGTCTACCACTGCCAATCACTGTACCATCATAAACACACACCACAAATCTAACAAGCTTCATTTGTCCACATCATTACTGGTGACACTGTGGTGACTCTCTCTTTTTTTCTCTGACAGCAAAACATAAACACTCCAAAAAAAACCACATACTTAACAGGACAAAACACAAAATATAAGTATAAAGTATATACAACACAGCACTATACCCAAAACTAAAGAACAAACACATAAAAACAGCACTAAACATAGGCATAAGTAAGAATATACATAGAATAATAATAAAACAGAATATTTGTAATTTTCTTTTAGCATTATTTTGTAATGCCTCGACATATTTATCAAACATTGTGAGGACTCTTATTAATATTAAAGCAATAAAGGCCAAGTGTCAAATGTTCCTCATATAGTAAGTGCTGGGAACTGAGTTGTGAAACAATATACTCATCTAAACAAATACAGCTTTTAATATTACTTTTCTCCTTTTTGCCTGCAGCACCTCTCTATTATTAATATTGTTGTCAGCTTTATTCAAAAGCTTCATATGACATATCTCAAGGACAGTTATAATCTCCCAGAAAGGCTCACATGACATTTGGGTTGTTTTTTTCCTCTATTTGGTGTCACATTGTGTGTCAGGCCCTTCCTCTTTATGAGGACAGTGTATTGAGCTGATGGACCAATCTCACTGGTGAGGTAATAACCTTCACTGCACAACAGCTTTTTTGCACTGTTACATGAGGTGTCTTGTGATAAATCAACGTGCGCCTTAATTTACGTGACATCAAACAGACTCATCACATATAATCAGTTCTTGAAGAGCTTTGAAATTGTCACACACGCACGCACACAGTGCAACATATACCAAACATGTCCTAAAATATTATCACCCCCTACATAATGGCAGGAGAGAGAGTGATGAGGCATAACGTTGATTTAATGGGTTTTATTCATAGTCCACTGGCTCAGATAAAAGCAGATCAACTAAATATTGTTGGATAGAGAAGCAGGAGGTGTGGTGAGTTGTACGACAGAGCCATCTGCTGGTCAACAAAGGTTATTGATTTTTGATAAATTGTGCATTGCAGATTTTCTCCTCACTCTGTATTTATCTTCTGTCAATAATACAATGCAAAGTTTATTTTTAAACCACCACATTTTAATAGCTACAATCAGCCTATTAAGAAACATAACAGCATGATATTGATTAAAAAAAGATACTATTGCTGTCATTATGCTTGCAATCGTGCACTGTTAATGTTTTTTTTTTAAATATATATCATGTGTGGCTCTAGCCGTATAATTTATGTTATATACTATAGTCAATATAAGCACATCATCTTGACAATCAAAACTGTTTTTCTTTTTCAGTTGTTGTAAAATTGTAACAGGAAGAATAAGCAGTCTGTACTTCTGAATGTGAACTAATGTTAAAGGATTGGTTCACAGTTTTTCCAGTCTGTCCTAAAACAATAGTCAGGTATCCAAATGAACACTGACACATGTTTTTCTTGCTTGTAATTATTCTTCCTGTTCAAATTGACGATTAGGTGAACCCTGTAATAATAGTATTTTGAATGTAAGTGATACTGGACAAAATCCACAGTCCATCTTTTGTGCAAAAATTGATCTAAAAACATATCTGAATTTTATATGAAGCTGTCAAAATGAGTCAAATCAAGTCAATATATTTCAATGTTACTGTATATTTAGTGCCAAATTCCCTCTTTCTGTTACTATCCTCTCAGTGCAGCTGAACATTGTCTATCGAGACACAGACCGGATTTTTAAAAACATTTTAAATAGATTTTTCCTCAATATGAAGACTATGGATGTTTGGAGGGGGTTTTATAATAGCCAGTATGAACAGGAGGAATGATTAAAGCAAGAAAAACATGTGTCAGTGTCCATATGCATGACTGACAAGTCTGTTTTAAGACAGATTTGAAAAATAGTGAAACACTTCCTTTGAAAAAATCTGTTTTTGGAATTGCGTATGTGTGTGTGTGTGTGTGTGTGTGTGTGTGTGTGTGTGTGTGTGTGTGTGTGTGTGTGTGTGTGTGTGTGTGTGTGTGTGCATGTGTGTGTGTCTGTGTGTGTGTGTGTTTACTCAATGCTCATGAAAGACTTGGCTCTACTCTGATTGTTACAGAGGAGCTGGCACCGGCCTTCTCTTGGCAACTGTTATGCAAGTCACTGCACTAAAACAGTTTCCCTCTAAATCTGTTATGTGTGAGTGAGGTGAAACACTAAAAATGGCACATTTACTGTAAGTGGAGATGCTCCCTGTGCTCTGCTATTGAGGGAGAGGTTATTAGGTTGCACCTGTTCTGGTTTACAAGGCCAATACTGTGAATGATCATCTAATTTGAATGTGTGAAAATCTCTAGATTGCAGTTTGATCTCTCAACTTTACTCAGAGCATTCAATATTAATACTCTACTTATATCAACTGAGTGTCTGATGAGCTTCATACCAAGTTCACCACTAACCATAGCCTATTGTTAGCAGCTGTACTACTACTACTGTCAATAAGCAATCATAACCACAGCCATGGCAGCTCTGATCCCAGCTAAAGGCATTGCTGTGGTTTGTCTGATAATACACAGTACAGTATCAGTATTCGACAGGCTGATAGTCACTTAAACCAGCAATCTGTCACATTTACACACTTACTATGAGTAAAGATTAGCATCAAGTGCTTCATCTGGTGTTTGAAGTTGCTTTTGATATACAATGAAAATGAATTTTCTAAAGTGATGATGTTAGATGGCAGCTGGTCAACATGTTTTAATATTGAAGTATGGTAGCAGACAGTATGGTATGGTCTCTCACTATGCAATACAGATGGCTATAATAACAATACATAATGAAGAACTATCACAGTTACAAGTTTTAATGCAGAAAATCTAGCTGACACTGAGTATTAACATCGGATAAGTAGATAATAAAGGGACACGCTATACATATAAAGTGAAACCTTTATTTTTCACTTCTGATTAAAGGGTTTATTTATAAAACATGTGCTTTTGTTCTCCCCTTGTAAATATAATGTAAATGTAATAAAAAACCATAATGGTCACTGTACAATATATTGCCACATTCATGTGAATTGGTTCACAGAATGACATCAAAAGCTAAAAGCAAAATCATTTAATGCTTAATTTCATAAGACGCCTTCATTCCTTTTACTGCATACACCACATGCTTTTTAATGTATTCCTTCATGTATAATTATGCATAGGAATATCAGTAAAACTGTATTTCCTGCTTGTCCTGACACATTTCTGCAGTTTGTAACACAAAATGAGAGATGTCCCCCTCAGAAGTCTGATATCAGTGGTCTGCAGGTTGAATGAAATCCAACATAATGCATGCATATGTGTATAAAAACTGGAAATATTTCTCAAAACTCTGATGAAATGACCCATAGGGGCTTGATTAAAAATAAATAGCTTATAACACTCCCAAAACATCTCTTTATCTGAAGGCAATCAATACTAAACCAGATTTATCCAGACATGTTTGTTGCTTGTGTCAGGGGTATTTTGTCATGAGCTGGCAGGAACTTTAGCACAGTTAGCTTGTTTTTCACACAGGAAACCACAAACAATGTACAAACTGTGAACTGCTTTAGGTTAAAGTACAGTTTGTGGACTGAAGGGTTTATTTTTAGGCAATTGGAATGATTTCAGTGGCGCATCGGCATGAAGCAGGGCACCAGGTAGACACCAGCTTATTCCCACATCCAGTCGACTTTTTCATCTGGGGACAGTTGATGAACTTGTTTATGTAAGGACAGGGGTTAGCTGAAATAAATAACAGACAAAGCAAATTTAAAAAATACTCTTACAACATACTTATCATGCAAAGAATGTTATATGTATTTTTTAAAATATGTGACACTTACTGCAAAGCTTGTCTACGCAGTTATTGGGACAAGAAGCACATGAGGGTCCAGCTTTATATGGTGGCCATCCTTTGAAGTTCCCTCTGTTGAATAAATTAGAAAAACATCTATGAATATATATTTTTACTTCACTCTGTTTAACGCTGGACTAACCCCTGATTAAATACATAGAAATGTTGTGTACCACTGTTATACGATGGTGTATTAGGGCCATAGATGTAAAAAAAAAGTAGTCACATAGTCTCACTTTGTAAAATTGTACTTTTCAGTTGGGTGTAGTACTAAGGAGATTCTTGTTTTTTTTTTACCCAGAATCACCATATCATCCTAAGCATCTGGGCTTTGAAAAGACATTGTATTTCTCATAAATTTGCAACTTTATAATGTCAGAGAATTAGTTTCTTTCTCAAAATATTACCCCCACTCCTCCAGGTCAGTTTTTTCCCCCTCACATATATGGCCCTAATACGCCGTCGTATTGTTAAACTCTCCCTGAAGTCACATGTAAAATAAAAGCAGTGGGTGAATGAGGGTAACATACGCTCTGTAGTAATGGCAGCCGTAGAAATAGATGCCATTAGGGCACAATTTCATTCCACAGCCAACTTTGTAGGAGCTGTTCCACACCACCTGACAGCAAAGACAAAACACGATTGCTTTCAGTGACACTCTTATGTGGAAACATTTGAATAGTTGTGCATTAGTTTTGTTTAACATGAGTCATTTGTGTGTTTTCCTTAAAAAAACAAATCTCTCTCAGTTTGGCAAACACATTTTTGTCTGAAAGAGATGACCACATTTAAACACAATATATATACACAGTGTACAGTATATAATGAAAACATTCAGCAGCTAAAAACCTACAATATTTACTGTACTGGAATATCATATATCATCACCCTTTATAGGGCAAGTGTGTAGGATTTAGAGGCACCTAGTGGTGAGGTTGCAGATTACCCCCCATCACCTCCCCTTAGTGTGCAAAATAAGCTATGGTGGCTGCTAAAATCACAAAAAACACAAAAGGTCTTCTCTAGAGCCAGTGTTTGGTTTGTCCGTTCTATAGGTGTGTGTGTGTGTGTGTGTGTGTGTGTGTGTGTGTGTGTGTGTGTGTGTGTGTGTGTGTGTGTGTGTGTGTGCGTGCGCGCATGTACTACAATAGACACATAGTGGTGCAACACTGCAGCCTTCGAGTAAGAGGACTCGCTCCATATGTAGATATAAAGGACTCATTCTAAAGTTACAAAGGTGATAAAACACACAAGTTTTTCTTGAGAACCAAAAACAATGAGCTAAAAAGATGCTAAAAGCAGATTAATAATAATAATCCTCTGTGGAGTTCATCGCCACCAGAGAGGCCGTTAATTTACAGTCATGTGATTCATTGTTATGATAAAAAATATATTGATTATAACCACTTTAATTAAAAAGTAGAAACCACACAATGACAAATAAGTGGCATTACTGCAACATCTCTTATAATAATGTTACCGTGGCAACAGGTAGGTGTTACCTGTGTGTAGTGACCGATAGATCCATTGTTGGTAGATCCTTTTGGATACTGGTAGTGTCCCACCTCACTGTGCCAGGCATTAATGACAGAAGTCCACGGGGCAGGTGCGCCTGAATAAAACAGATTCTCGCCTAATTCGTATCCTGTTCATTGGTGAGAAACAGACGACAGCACTGATTAATGGGTGTCTGCAAATACATGGTTTTAATTTCATGTCCAAGTAGATTAATTTATTTAGATAAAAACACAATCTCTAAAATGCATATTAAGAATAATCTACTTAACGATAACAGATCTGTGTAATTTGTTATTAAAAGAAGGTATTAAGACTGGAGATAAGATAATGTTCACTGTGATTCCAGCCATCAATCACAAGGTTGTTCAGTTCACAGGGAACCTTCACACATACTGCATCTCTGAGGTATTATTAAAGGTCCTGGTGTATGTCGAACAAGGTAAAAGGGGGAAAAAAGGAGAAAGGAGGAATACCATTGAGCATGCGGGTGCTCGGTGCTCCATGAGCTAAAATGCATTGGTCAACCCAGGCCTGAGCACTGACTGCTACGTCCTCGCTGTAGCTCTGTGAAAGAAAACAAACACATTTCATTCCACACTGACATCCACAATGTCAAAAAGGAAAAAAATCCATTCTCCTGTGAGATATTGCTTTTGAGAACCAGCTCACTTGTGGTTTGAAAGACGAAGATGAACTTTCAAAATGTGTTCCACACTATAACTCTTAAGATGTGAAATGGCTTTGATTCAAGTGGCCTTCTTCTTTGAGACCAGTTGAGGTGCTTTTCATACAGGCTAACACCAAAACTGAGCTCCAATGCAAACACACTTTTTCTTTTTTTTTACTTCTCTGCAGGAACCTTACACGGCAACACATCCAAGTCTTTAGAAAAGAAATAAAATGTCATTATTCTCCTCTATTGACTGTCAGATTGAGAGTTTAAAGTGCATTTCTAATGGCTGGGCTTCATTCTCTTCTTATTGAATAGGTTAAAATTAAATTGAATCACCTTTTTCCACTCTATGACAAACCCATTTCATATAGCATTCATACATAATTTGTAACATCTATATCGTCTACGGCTTTTACCTGCTTAAAAAATGAGCAGGAATTTACTGCATCAGCAAAATTATGGTTTAGTCAGCAAGTAATCGTCAAACTTTACAACCCTGATTTAAAACTTCTTATGATTCTTTTATTGATGATTTTCAGGCTCCGTGCTCAGAAGACCTCACCTTACTTAATTGTTTTATTGCTTCCCACAAGTGGGGGGGAAACAAACGAGAGAGAATTATTTGTAAATGTTATCTCAGCCACTTTTACTATGCAAGTAGAAAAGCAGCACTGACCATTGTCAGCATGTTGGAAGCAGTAGGCTGGACCGCTCTCCTGAAGGCATTGTGCACGTCAACTATCTCAGCCTGAATTGTTGTGTTTTCTGGGCAAATGTCTGCAAACACATACACAAATATACATACAGACACACATGCTTAAAACCAATAAGTAAACACCAGATTAAAGACATAATGAAGAGTGATATTTACTCTGGTGGCTAAATACCCACGATATGACTCACAAACACATCCTGGTGTAATTACTCAGAAATGGCTTGACATAAAAGGATTGCTTCAAATCCTATAATCTTATTGGGTGACTTGGTTTCAGAATTGATGCTGGAAAATCAAATGCCTTTGTAAAGTTAAACATGCTCGATGCATTTAACAGTGTGCTTACCTTGCTGTGGACACACCATGATATGGCAAGAGGCAAAGTCCATGAAATGAGAAGAAATTCAAGTTCTTATTCATTATTGCTTATGATACATTCTGCCATATATGAAATATCAGAGGAGGAAAAGTAATCATATCTTTTATTTATGTAAAAGTGTTTGTACCACAAAGGAATTATGCTATAAACAAGCCAAACACAGATTTACACCCATTTAAAAGCACAGATTAGTGTATTAGCTATTACTTGATATCCTGTGTTGGATTATATGTGACATTTGAATTTAATAAATTCCAGCTGAAAATGTAACTTCAGTCTAAGTTCTTTTTTTCATAATAATAATAACCATTTAATTCATAATATATTTCATAATATAACATATTGTAATGGTCTATACATATAATTTATGAGAAAAAGGTATTGTTTTCATATGACCCTGTCTTGGATTCTGTCCAAAATATAGTGAAAACTCACAAAATAGAAATACTTAGTGCAGTATTACTACTTCAAAAATATACATTTTTGTATTTTTAGCCATATTTTTAATAGTTTCCAACACTCACATAACATGTTGCATTACAACATTCTAATATATATGTTTTTAAACTGTTTACACTGTTATTTCTTTTTAATATTATTGTAATTCTACTTACCACAACACATGCTGAGTGCACTTGATGCAGTGTCAAGATGCAAATCAGGAGAGCAAACATTTTCCCAGACGGAAAGGGAAGACGACTGTCTACAGTGTAAATAAAAACAAAGTAAAATGATGAAAAACTACTACTACTACTAGATGAATTGTATGTATGATATTATATATTGACATATCATTACAGTTTTGTTATTTGTTATTTATCATTTTATCTGAATTATTAATTAATTATTAATTTAAAATGCATGTCCACTAAAAATTCTGGAGAAAAAAAGTTTATTAAAAAAAAGTAATCTTACACTGAAGGAATTGTCTGAGCTGAGAGCCACAGCTGCTCCTTGGTCTTCGAGAGGTGGAGGTGAGTTGGGACTTTCATCTCCCTCCCTTTATAGGTCCAGCTCACACCATTACAGTACAGTAACTGTAACAGTAACGGTCCCTGCAGACTTTACGCAATGGCTAGTGGACAAAAACAAGTCCGTCAGGCTGCGTCGAAGAGGCTTTTTATTCAAATGAGTGAAACTGACAGGCAGTAAAAAAGAAATTGTTAAGCCCTGGGGTGTATGTGACTACCTGATTTATTGAGTTTACACAGTATACAGCAGAAAAGAAAGAAGGTCAAGATAAATAAAAGAAACGGAGCATTGTTAGATTACAAGACAGAACTGTATGGTCGTGTATGTAAATGGATTAAGGTTATTCAGGTCATGACTGCTGAAGACGCACCCATTGTTTGTTTTAGAAGAAAATACAATACTTTAAAAACATGGTTCTGGCCATTATGTGGGAGTAAGGATTGGGAAATGTAAATTTTTACAATTTTATTGTGTGTACACATGTATTAAATGTCTTGTGTTGAACAACCAGTTGAGTAGGTTTGTGTTTGTGTCCATTTTCTATTTGCTTGAAAAAACAAACAGATATACAGACAGGCTGTCTTTGAAGTTATAGTACAAGCTTGGAGGTGAAACACGAGATAACATATCTTAAATGTTATATAATCCAACAAAATGAAACACGTCACTATTATGCTTTTTCGGCCAAAAGGTTTTGGTACACTCTCACTGCCTTCATCAGTGTACTGTACACTATACTTTCCAGCACCAAACGGCAGACACAGTGGTGCTTTTAACCAGCCAAATATTTATCAGAAACACAACTCAAAAGAGATTCTAATGTGTCATAATCTGTTTCCTCATAAATAAGAAACAAATTCACAATTTTATATGGTAAATATATATCAATGTTGTGTTCAGCCACTTCAAATCATTTAAAGGATATGACTGATGATTTTCTTTATTTTTGTGCAGAGCCAAACCAACAATGAATTAATCCTACTTACAAGTATTGTGCTTGTATTCAAAGCCTGATATATTGTATTCCTCAATGCAGTAGACCTCTGTTGTTCTATAAAAAAGAAACACGCTGTGAGCCACATTGCTGCACTGGGTAACATGTTCCTTTTCCCTGAAGAGCTTGGGCATGGTGGTTTGTTTGAAAATGACTTATAACAGTGAGCACATTTTCAGTCTTAGGAGAGCAGTTCCTTGTATAGCAGACTTACAACAATGTAGTGAAGCTTCTGCACATACACAGTGGCATCTGCTGTAATAGGAACTTCTCTCCAGAGACTGAAAACATGATCGCCGTTCTCGTGGACATGCTGGGCACATTATTAAAAGAATTACAACACTTTCTGGCTAAAGCCCTGTAGCCTTCCCTTATCAATAAAAAAAGCTTTCCTCTTTAGTCACCAATAAATAAATAAACACACACACACACACACACACACACACACACACACACACACACACACACACACACACACACACACATACATACACACACACATGCACACACACATGCACACACACACACACACACACACACACACACACACACACACACACACACACACACACACACACACACAAGTTCAGTCTTCAACACACTACTTGTTTGAGGGGAAGAAAGAAGGTTGTCACCGCTTGGCTAATGGCAAACACAACTCATCCAAACATTCCTTGAAACCACATATAATGTTAATGTTGACATTGCCCTTATTTACCTTTACCATTACCTTTATTTCATTTACCTGGATAAATCTACACAAAGCATCTTCAGCATCCTGCAAACTGAAATTGTAGCAGCTGGCAAAAACAGCAGCCAACCCACTGGTGAAGTCATTGTTGAATCCCATGATCACTTGACCTTTCACAGGCTGCAATATGTCACCTGAAACAAAACTAGATATACTCATCATGCCCTACTGATCAGAAAATGAAGAAATTAGACTGGAAAGAGTAGTGTAGTGGCATATGTTAACAACTGGATCTTACATAACTGATTTAAAAAGAAAAATAATTAAAACATGAACCAATGTGAACCAGCCCATCTGTCGCTGCGGCCAGTCACCATGGTGATCCATGGTGTTTTGAGAGCTACCACCCGAACAGCTCCACGCCAGTCCCTGCACTGACAGCTGATTCTCCCGACTGCCAAAAATTAGGCTAAGACATCTGTGTCATTTGCTCATAACTGGGTTGGTGTCAGACTGAGACATTAAATTAATTTAGAATTGAATACAATATTAGTTTCATTGTCGGTAACCGTAGGCTATAGAGTATTCATAAACCTATCATTACCACCATCTTCCATTCATTTCGCCATTTCAATAATAATAAATTCATTTTACATTGTGTTTTATCATTTATCATTGAATTTAACCAGTAGTTTTCCTCAATAAATGTCTTAAAATTTATTGAGGCCAAATTCAAATTTATTGAGGCCAAATTCATTGCACCTAGTCATTGTCTGTGTGATCTTTCGAGTAGAGGACAGAGATCTATTGACTGAGAAAATGAAAATTATCATCATAATTAATTTCTTCCTAATTAGGAAGTGGTGCCCTTTTAACAAGTGCTTATAAATAACATCTAAATCTGTTACATCGTTATTAGTCTTTGGACCGTAGTCTTCAGGTTGAAGGAACATGTCACCCACTGCAACAGTGCGACTCATTGACAAGTTTTAAATAGTTTTTGGACAACAGAGGAATACGATATATCAGGAATTGGATACACACACAATATATGTATGTAGTTTGGCTCTGCACATGAGATTTGTTGACAATTTAAAATAGTCTTATTCTTCAATGCTGTTTTAGCGTTTTAAACACTGCCTTGGTGGGCAAACAATAGATAAAGTAGGTGATTTTCATGAGGAGTAATAATTGTTAAGTAAAAACCTACATAAAATGAACAAGAATTTAAAAAATCACAGGATAGATTGCAAGTTCATTGAGAAGTGATTTTGGAAGAATAAAATCACACTTCTCATCACTGTAAATAAGGAGGTCTTTACTTCAAATAAGTGAGTTATGTGAGTTATATGGGTAGTAGTAGTTATATGGAAGTCGTATTAACAGGTATCAAGAATAAAAAGGTACATTCAGGAAACATGAGGAATAGTGTAGATTTTGGATTTAAATTAGCTTCTGAAATAAAGTGTTTATTAACTTGTAAAATAAAAAAACCCAACTTGGACTGCTGTGTGAGAAGCTTGGCGTGAACAAAACAGAATTTTTATCTTTGGAGCGACCTTGTGTGTTCAGAACATAATACCTTCCCCTCTCTAGGTTTTGATTATGTCACTTAATACACAACAAGCATTCTTCTGCTATCGCCTCTCTACTTAATGCACCATTATGTTATTTGTTAATACGGTATAAGTGGTTTCTGGAGTCAAACAGTCTCAGTGGTCAAAGACAAGTCTCACTTGAGCTTTTGGAGTATAGTTTTGTAGTCATGTGATTTAGTTTTTCCATGTTTCAAATTCTAATGCGCTAAATGTAGATTATGTCGATTTGTTTTTAATATTATGGTGTAAACAGAACAGTATTGCAGAAAATATTATACTACTTGCATGCTCATTGTGGTGAAGAACATTATTTTATTACTGTAATATTACAAAACCAGTTGAAAACGACTGAAATTGAAATAAGACTTAAAAGATATTAAACTTGCATTGACCCATTGCTACTCCGTTTAGCTCTGGTGTGTTCTCCAACTCCTGAGGGAAATATCTGTCTCTTTAGCTGCTAAATGATCCACTACGTCCAACCGGCTAACTTTGTCTTTATGCTATTTGGGCACAAAGACAAAAGTTTAGTGGGCATGTATAGTGCACAGTAGTAGGGTTTAAAAGCTGTTTAAATGAAACCGGCTGCCTGCTGCGGCCGAAAAACAAGCCTGATGAGAGCGGTGAGATTGAACCACAATAAAGTTGTGGGCTGTAAACCCACAATGATCTGAAGGATAATAAAGCTTTGTAGAGCCGAGGGGAAACTGCAGAGTTTGGTTATAATTCTCTTTGGGTTGTCACCATCAGCGACACCCATTTGATCCACTGTTATTATATATAGGGAATAAATATACTTACATAAAAATAAGATACATACATGAATATATTATTGCAGCTTTAACTGTGGTGCTAATCTGAAAAGTGATGTAGTGATGAAGTCATTTTCCACTAAAACCACTAAAAGTCTGATAAAGCTACACAATGCTCGAAGCAAGCTCCATTTAAAATGTAACCTACAAAAAGAAATGCAAACCACAGTCAGTTTGCTCTCCACTGTCCAACGCTCTGTGTGATGATGGATATCATGGGTGTAGTGCTTTATGTACTCATGGCGTTGTATACATTCAGATATGCTTTTCTTGAAAGAAAAAACTCTTCACATGATGTCAAATGAAGGCGCACCACTTAAAATAATAGTCGCCATTACAGAAAAGGCGTGAGTGCAGCTACAGACGGACTCCCTGCGCAGAAAAATGACAGCTTGGTGCAGTATGGCTCAGTGGAAATAATGTCAGAAAGATTGAAATCTTTTGTTTGGAAATCAGATTATAATGCATTATAGTCATGGGCGTCTTAGAAAGCATTAGAGAAATATACTACTGGATGCACAATGCCCGATAATGTACAGCTAACAGATTCCTTTAACACTGAAATAAATAATAAAAAAGGTGTATTAATACATTTTGGACAGTAAAATAATAAAATAGCTTTGGTAGCTTCTTACCTTTATCATATATAAAGAAACACTATGTATTAAAAAAAAACCTATAAGATGTTATATAAGCTGTCAACAGATATGGATCAACAATCACTATCATCCATCCCTGTGAGTCATTACTGAAGCCTTATTAAAAGTTATTTTGTACTAATGGTAGTGTTAAGCATTTCAGTATTTTAGCACATAATGCTGATCTAGTTCAGCTTTGTCCGAACTTACTTCCCCATTCAATTCATTGAGTAATCCCTACACACTGTATTAACTATGTACTGAGCAGTAATATCAGATTTTGAATCATCGTGACTTTGCATCATCAGTGGTGAAGTATTGCATTGTGTAGCAAACCCTTTAAGGTAGTAGTACATGCAATTTTTAATGTACACTACATTTTTTATTTCATTGTGGGAACACTAAAGTGCACACAATGAGAAATATAGATATTAAACATTACGAGATTTAACACACATCCTTGGACTTTTATTCAAACACTCCTTTCATCAGTATTCATGTCTGATATGATTCACAAGCTGCATTCAATCAAAACAAAAGTGCAATCAATTTTTTTCTGAAGAGGCTTTGAGACAAGAGGAGTTCATATTTTCCATCAGAAACAGGCGGCATCATGAGCAAGAGTTGATTTATAATTATCTAATTAACGAGGAAACCAACCAACAAAGGGGCGGCTGTAGCTCAGGTGGAGCAGGTTGTTCAGTAATCACAGGGTCGGCTGGTTTGATCTCCAGCTCCACCTGTCCGCATGTCAAAGTGTCCTTGGGCAACATACTGAACCTCAAATTGCTCCTGATGGAAAGGCCAGCACCTTGCACAGTGGCTCACTGCCATCATCGTGTAAATGGGTGAATGAGCGACAAATTATAAGGTGCAGCTTTGGATAAAAGTGCTATATAAATGCAGCCATTTACCGTTTAAAGGAGAACACATACATCATGTTTGACATTTAAGGACTGATACAGGGGCGTACCACTCAGCCTGTGAAATAGATGTATATAATGTCTTCTGTAGCGCTTTGTCAACTCTGAGAAAATAACAAATGACATCATCTTGGCTCCGGCTTGGAGACTATACATTCATGACTTTAAGGTCCTTCTCCATACATGTACAAAGCCCTTAATGGGCTATGACCAAGCTGCATGGCTAACTCCCTTGTTAACTATTTGCCTTCAAGAACATTGCGATCATCTGCTGCTGATTTATTTGAAGTTTCCAGCAACAACAGAAATAAAATCAAGATGCAGCCTTTGTCAATTACTCCCCCAAAACGATGTTACATCAGGGAAGCTGGTTTACTAAATATTTTTAAGAGAAAGCTAAAATCTTATGTCTTCACTTTAGCTTTTAGTTAGCTCTTCTATCATTTACTACTGCACTTCTTTTAATAGTTGCATTTTACTTCATTTTATGTAGTTTTTAATCTACTTTTTTAGCTACTTTTACTATGTACTATTATTATTGTTATTTTACACTTATATTCCATCTATTATTACATTAATGTTTTGATTTCTTTCCTCTTTCTTTTCTGTTCTTGTTTCTTTTAACATTGCTTTATGCTCCTTTTATGTTATGTGAAGCACTTGGTGTATGTCATTTCTTTGTTATAAAGCACTTTGAGCTGCATTTATTGTATGAAATTTGCTATACAAATAAAGTTATTATTATTATTGGGTTTTCTTTTTGTATAAAATAGACGTTACAACCAAGGAGAATCTAATAAAAAGTGGAATAAATGTGGGATCCAGTGTTTTTGCAGCTTGACCCATGTTAGAGACTCACAGTCATAAACTCAGCCCTCTTTGATTTTGACCATTATTTTCTTACATAAAACCTCCAACTTTATGGAAGTGCAATACTAAATTGCTGGGATACACCTTTTAATAAACATTTCTGTAAATGTAACAGTCAGTATAAATGCTATTTTTCATCTGTGGTACTAAAAAAGACTGCTTCATTAGATAAGTAGATTAAATGTTGCTGATTTGTCTTGTCATTGTTACTGTACTGTTTTGTGCTGTTTTGTGTCTACTAATCTGTTTTCCAACCCTCCCTGATGTGTATTGTGCTTGTGTCTATCTACCCACGCTGCCCTACCTATTACACTTATATATATCTAGTGTTTGTAGTCCTTGTGTCTGACTATCACTGGGACTGCAGATGGAAACTAGCCAATGACCAGACTCTGGTGCAATGTATCTTTTCTCTTTGAGATTAATGTCAATTGTGCCTCGGTCCCTGACAAATAGACATAAATGGAAATTAAGTTGGATATCAGCATGCAAAGCAGTGAAATAAGTTATATTAATATTAGTAAAGGTAATACAGGATATCATGCTGTAATCTACATATGCATCAGAGTGTGGAAACAGTCAGAAACAGGTACAAAAAACATACAAATATACTTTAAATTACTCTGTATCACTGGATCTCCATCATACTCTGAGTCTCTATAAAAGCAAAGCAACACTTAATGACATGTTGATGTTCCTTATGTTTTACATTTGAGAGGCACGGTTCACTTTCCATATTAAACACTGGGGGTCGCTGTCACATCTCTAGTCACAGACGAGCTGTGGAAGCAGCTGAGGTCCAGTGACAGAACTCAAAAGCGCTCTTTGTACGAAAGCTCAAATATAATCAACCGTGCAATGAACAATGTCGTTATTTTATCACAAAACGAGGAGACTCATTTATGCTCCCTCAGTCACTCTCCCGTCCATTCAGCTGTCTGTCTGAGTCCTCAGTCACTCATGTAAGACTGAAGCTTTCCATAAACACCAGCTTGCACAAACACTATGCTTGGCTGCTCATCTTTACAACTCATCACACAATATTTGACCCGTTTCGGTTGTCCCACGGCTCCTTTCAGTGGGAAAATATCAGCAGAATAGAATCAGCAGTCTGCCCTCTGTGGATGTTTTGGCAGTTGAGGTCAAGATTTCACAAAGTTACGGGACATTAAACACGTCCAATGTCCTCTTAAACAATAAACCCACTAAAATGTATAAGATTTGAAGATGACGTCATGTAAATGACATTTTTCTCAATACTTTATATTTTCCACAGCTAAAGATTCTTGGTAATTACTCTATTGGTGATCATTAGTCCTTTTAACTCATTTTAAAAGCACTGGGGGAAAAAATGAAGCATCCATCCAACCTTAACAATTTAACTTTCTTTTGTTCTTTAATTGCAACCTCAGGTCTCTCCATGGGTGTTTTAAAGACAGGACTTGCCTGAACAGCCCTTTTTCCCTTCCAGCATTGAACCTTTTTGATGTGAAGGTGGAATAGAGCTTCTGGTTTGACAGCAAAACACGGAGAGGAAATCTCCATCTTTAAAACAGACGTATCATTAATTTGCAGCCTGGAGTTAAGTTCCTGTAGCAACATCTATGCAACACAATGAGAGCTCTCCTTGAAACAACAGCTGTAACTGTGGAAAATGACCAAATAAAGCTCATGTTAGGCAAAAAAAAAAAGACCTTGAGAAGAGACCAATGTCACGATCATGATCAAGTCTAATCATAGCTTCCTGAGCTCTTCATTAGTAGGCTAATTATGGCAACTCATCAAAAAGGCAAGTCTTCCTTTGTTTCTCTTGTTTTTCGGTTGGGTTTTTTTTCTTTCTCTCTCAGCTTGTCAATGAGAATATTTTTAACAAGCATCATCTTTTGTTTGCTTTTCAAGTTCACGCTCTGTCTGTGCTAAGCCGACATTTTTCATCTGTTTGCTCACAGAAAAAAAGAAAGAAAAACCCACAGAAAATGTAAAAAAAAAAAAAAAAAAAAAGAGTTAAATCTCATGAACTTTGGCCAAGAAACATATTATACACTTTTTGGGCAGATACAGGAATTCTTTAAAGTATTTCTTAATTTTGTGATAAAGGGCAGGTACACAGTTTTCTCATACACATACAGTTAAGACTTGCTTGCTAAACCTACCTATGTAAATGAAAGGAACCAGGTAAATGTATTGCATTATTTGTTTATGTATTATGATGCAGATGTTGACCCATTTGCAGAGCTGCGCTGTTACTGAAGTGCTGTGAGCTACATGTTAACATGAGGATGCTAACATACTCACAATGCACAATGCTAACATGCTGATTTTAAGTGAGTATAATGTTTACTATGTTCACTATCTTAGTATGTTAACTATGTTAGCACATCACTGCCAGTGTGGCTAAAAAGATATATTAATGTTTTCTGTGTGATAGAAAAAACAGAAAACAGATGCAAACACCTGTTAAAATAGTCATCGCTGTAAAAGATCCTCATTCAGCACCTATCCTGAATGAGTGACATGGTTGTTTTGTGCTGAACTGCAACCAAATGGATTTGGCAAAACAACAACATATCTTAGTCTTTTATTATGGCTGAAAAGAGGCTGCAGCAAGATGAGATTAAAACTGGCCATATTGCAGTCGTTAGCCTATTCAAGTTAAGATAAAACCTAATCATTCAGGTAATTATTATAAGGCAAACAAACAAGAAGAACAAGATTTCAATTGTCATAGTATTTACAGCACATTATAGTCTAATAGCACCTACAGGTCTAATATGTTATGAATTTAATTCATAATAAAAAAAAAAGACGAAAATAATTTCAACATAACATCCAACATAATTCTTCAACCTCGTGGCTTTGCTCTGTTGTCATGGAGATGGTTTAGTTATTATCAGCGTGGAATTTGGGTCACAGTTGTAAAACATGTTGGTTACTTAGGTATGTGAAGGGTGCGATTTAAGGTTTTTCACACAGAAATAATGAGACTGAGATTCCTGTTTCTTACATTGTTTGTTTTTCATTCTCCTCAAGCACAATTTGTTCTCTTCTGAACATGTAACTGAACCAGTGGTCGACCCGTTTCACCCACCAGCATTCAGTCCAACCGCCTTGAGCATCTTTCCAGACACAGAAGTCAGTGTGTCTCAGTGCGTCACTCTCTTTGTAATAAAAAGGCATGAAAGATCTACCGATTCTGCCTGCTGAAATGTTGACATCATCTGGCTTTTTCTTGAGAACAGAAGTTTTGGCCCCTTGGGGGCAGCAAAAACAAGCTATGAACTCAGCATTGATATTAGGTTGTTAATAGCAAACAGTTGCCTATTTTACACCAGCAGTCACAAAGCAACATGAGCAGTTTGGAGTCATGTTTCTGTCCATCTGATGAATGTAAGTCTTTCCCAACTCCAGAAGCAAATATATATCTCCTTAGCTGCTTAATACACCTCTATGTTCACCAGCTGGTCGCTAAACTTTATCTGGATGTTGTTTGGTGCCGAGCAGGTAACACAGAAACAGCTGCCTGAGAACAGAAAGAACCAAAACAACCAAAAGCGAACCAAAACAGTGAACAACAGCCTGGATAACAGTGGATCAATGAGCTGAAAGTTTAAGTTATTTGAAAAATCTGAAATCATGAAAAATATTCCACTGTTATCAAATCCTGTGCAACCATCTGCACAACCAAACTCAAACCATACAGTCATTTACAGTCACAATCAATAGATTTTAAGTGTTGCAGAGAGTCAATGGTGCAGACAGACAGTGAAGGAAACTTATTCCCTGATGATGGAGTGATGCTGATTTGCAGATGTTTCCAACATGGATCTCTGTTGCTGCTGGTGCTGCTGTTACTGTTGTTGTTGGAGTAATAGATGTCATTGTGGGTTATGGAAATCACAGTTTATGTATCAAAGGTCTGCTATTTCTCCAGAGTGATGGTGGTCCCTCTTACAGCTAGCTTAAATAATAAATACAGAACTATAGGAGGTCTTGACCCGGATGTATTAAATATGCATAACCACTACAGATGAGTGTAGGACTGAGGATCACACACATCCTTATTCTAGAAAACACCATCATACACTTCACCCTTTTTTTAATCACCAGTTCCCCTAAAACACCTCAGCTGTTCCTGCAACGTGCACATGTGAAAGTGTGTGTGTGTGTGTGTGTATGTGTGTGTGTGTGTGTGTGTGTGTGTGTGTGTGTGTGTGTGTGTGTGTGTGTGTGTGTGTGTGTGTGTGTACTACCTATGTTGTAAAACCTGCTCCTGCTTTCTGTCTCCATCTCTCCCTCAAACAAACTATTGATTACTATTTCTGTGCACCCATCTTTCTGTAGTCCGTCACTCCCAAAACAACACCCACCACCCTTCCTCCTCCTGCCCCTTCTCTACCTCCCTCCTTCTCCCTGACTCTGGTATTTCCCAGTGAAGCCCCCTCCCCACCTCCGTTTGTCAGCCCTCCCTCCTTCCCTTCTCCTCTCCCTCCCCTCTTGTCTCCCCCTCCTCTCCTCAGATGGATTCTTCAGTCAGTGGACTGGAACTGGTGCGGCTGCCGGAGAGATAGACAGTGAGGCAGAGAGGCTTTGCTGAACAGACGCTGGGTCAGAGCGCTCAGTTGCTTCAGACAATCACGGGGGAGCGAGAGAAAGACACAGGAAAAGAGACACACACATACACACACACACACACACACACACACACACACACACACACACACACACACACACACACACACACACACACACACACAGAGAGAGAGATAGATAGAGAACACACAGAAAGATAGACTGAAAAGACAGAAAGGGAGGGAGAGACAGGGGAGAGTGGTAAATATGTGACAGGATGTGGTTTCCCTGAGCTTGCAGAACATCGGTATACAGGCATACTTTGAGCATGACCTAAACACACCAAGTGTACAAGTGTGTTTGAGCTCCGTTAGGTGGCGAGGGTGGAAGACGAAGCAAACCGCTGGAGCTGGAGCTGGAGCTGGAGCTGCTGCTGCTGCTGTTGCTGTTGCTGCTGCTGAGCCTGTAGAGCCAACAGACGCTCTGGTGTCTCTGCTGCCTGTTTGCCAGAGGGATTGTGTTTCCTTTCAGCCGGCCAACTCCACGGCAACCTCAATCAGCTTGTCGTACAGGATCTGAACCCGTCCTCCATCCTCTCTTTGTGCTGGTCTCCTTCCAAGTAGAATGCGTTTCTATGCTGGAAGCTCTGGTCCAGTTGCTGCCTTCGCATCCACGCAGTGAACTTTTCAACTAGATTCAGAGAGAGGTAAGTTTGCTTTGTGTTTGCCCTAGAGCTTCTCAGCATGTGTATGAATGGAAACTTCCGAACATAGTGTTACTGTACTCACGCTTGATGCCCTGGACCGCAGCCATTGTAAACTTGGACTGCAGGCATGGTGGCAATTGTTTACCACAGAGAATTGATTCATTAGACGATGCCGCAAGCCACAAGTTTGGCTTCTGGGCAGTGTGTTCAACAGCAAGCCCTAAATCCACTAGTACCACACACATACACACACACACACACATGTTCGCACTTTCACACACTCAAACACACACACACACTCTGGCCATTCATCATGCACATCAATGGGTCTGGTTGTTTTGAAGTCACATGCATGATAGATGGTACAGAGTGGGGCTGAAAATGCCAAAAATGTCTACCTGGATCCAATCACAGACTTGAACCCTGACAGTGATTCAAGATGTGCTCAACGTACAGCATCACACCACTCCCACCAGTAAGGAGAAAGACAGGGGAGTGTGTGATTTGTGAGCTACTGTACGTGTGAAGGGTTAAAGTGTGGGTTTCCCTGTGTGCATGTGTGCGAACATAGATCGGTGTCTGTCTGTACAAGTGGATGTTTACATGCTTAGAGTATGTGCTGTGGCACATGAGTTCAGCCAAGCATGTGTGAGTGTATGAGAAGAGGAGGTTTAAAGGGAAAAACAAGTTGAGGAATGGCAGGAGGTGAGGGAAGGGCAGTCGGATGTCAGAGAGGAGGAAGACGAGGGCATGAGAGAGAGGAAAAGCCGGGGGGGAGGAGAAAAAAAAGAAAGTGTGTATGTGTATGTGTGTGTGTGTGAGTGTGTGTGAGAGAGAGAGAGACAGAGAGAGAGAGAGAGAGAGAGAGAGAGAGAGAGAGAGAGAGAGAGAGAGAGAGAGAGAGAGAGAGAGAGAGAGAGAGAGAGAGAGAGAGAGAGAGAGAGAGAAGTGAGTGAGTGAGAGAGTGAGAGAGCTCAATCTGAAACTGCTGTTAATTAGTTCCAGCTGGTGAGTTGTGGAGCGTCGGGCTGCGTTAAATCTACAGTGTTGGTGGGTCAGGAGTTCTCTGTCTCAGTCTGTCTGTCTCACGCACACAACACATACACACACAGACACACACACACACACACACGCACACACACATACACGCAAACACACATACCACAGAGATATGTATAGAAAACAACACTGATAAAAACACATACAGACACATAACAAAAATAACCCAAAAAAGAAACAGTTAAGAGGAAGATCACAAATAAAAACATGAAACATAAAGGAGACACACAAACACACACACAGACAGAGAGAGAGAGAAATAATGGCCATGTGCTCAATGTCAAGTGTGTCCATCAAAGAGCAAATGTATACTGTATGTGTACAACATGTGATAAAAGCAGGCAGCACTGCAGACATGAGCATGCATACACGTTACAACATACTTATGACATGAGTACATGAATATGGGTACATGCATACATTGTCTTTATATACTTGTGAGGACACTAATTTACATAAGTAACCCCTTACTTACCCTACCCTTAACCATCACAGCTAAATGTCTAAACCCAACCCTTACCTTAAACTGAACCTAAACCAGATTTGTATCCTGAAAACCAAGTCTTAAACCTCAAATTAAGCTTTAAAGTTGTGAGGAGCGGCCAAAATGTCCTCACAACGCTTGTTTTCAACTGACATTGGTTCTCTCAAAGATTGAGACACACACACACACACACACACACACACACACACACACACACACACACACACACACACACACACACACACACACACACACACACACACACACACACACACACACACACACACACACACAGGGGGAAACACAGAAACTCTATATGGCTGCATCATACACCGGCCAGCTTTTAGCTTGGCTGCTGAAAATGTGGAAGCGATTGTGGTTTGGGCTCCGCTACGCTACAATGTCACGTCGAAAAGGGGAATCATTACACAGGCCAAAAGGTGAAGTAACCATTAGCTTAAATGGTTAATTTAACCAAATTACCAAGTAACATGTTTTCTCATGTATCCAGATGTTTATGATGCTTTTATACACCCAGGTTTAAAAAAACAACAAAAAACCCCAATGTGGATGAATACTCACAGCATTGAAAAGTATAGGTATCTCTGAGGTTCCCTTTATAATGGGCTTAAATGTTATAACTAATGGGTTTAACCATAAATCGTTAACTGAGCCATTAATAAGAACAATGTATGTATGGGTAGCTAGCATTTTCAGAAAAACTAGGTCCAAAATGCATCTGGACCAAAAATCTATTTATTAACAAGTCATTAAAGGTTTGATTTTTAAAACAGTATTCAAATGCCTGTTTTTAAATTGAAAGTTTGTGGTCGCTGTACGTAAATCATTCCTCATGTTCATACTGGTTGTGAAGTGATCACTTCTTAATGGGACTCCAGTGTAAAAAATGAAGAATAAAAATCTGTGGAAAAATGCATTCTGAAGTTCAGCTAAGGCTAATAAAGTTTGAAGCCCCCGCAGTTTGGATCGTTTTTAGAACAATTTCTTTCCTTGTGTTTCCCTGGACTGTGTTTCCTTACTGAGCAGTGGTGGAGGGATCGTAACACTGAGAGGGAATTTTGTTTAAAAAAAAGACTAACTTTGGAAGATACCCACTTGATTTGAAGCTTAGATTTGAGCTTCAACTGCACTTTATAATACAGTTTTATTTACACAGAATGAGCACTGTGGATTTTGTCCCACATTTCTTCCATTGTGGTCACGCTATGATGGCATTGCTTAATGATCAGTGTGAAGAGGAGTGGTTACAGCCACAAATAACTCTTTCAGTGTAGGGCATGTGTTGTATTAGGATAGATTTTTAAAAAGTGAACCGACTCTATCCTTGAAGATTGCAGAGTTAGTGGATTGCTGGAAAAAAAACCTTTTTACAAATGATTCATTAATATTTAGAATTGCAAATTACTTACTAGCCCTTGGTGATGGCTTATTAGAAAGCGAAACAGTTGCAAGTCTTTATTAATGACTTTGTTAACATTTGTTCTGCAGATATTATGTTTTTGTAGAAAGTTAGATAAATCTTTACTTATGACTTCCTAACATTTATAACTGCTGACTCATGACCCTTAATTTACAACTTATTAGCATTTCATGGGTGATACGTCAAACCTCGGGCACACATAATGAGGGAATATGTTTCTTGTCATTTGAGTGAACCAGCCCTTTTTAAAATCAGTCCCAACACTGACGCACATACTACAGCACGCAGTAGTGATGACTGTGAGTTTTTAGGATGTTACTCTTTGAATCTTTACTTTCAGCCATCACCGTGTGTATTTTGTGAGCCTGTGTTGGTTTTCATTCGCTCCAGTCTTTTAGCAAACATGTATTTTAATCAACTTATGTTTGCTATCTGATCCGGGCACCGTGAATCCCCCTGTGCAGCATGAAATTTGATTAAGGTAATTGGCAAGCTTTGACTGGTGTAAACCTTAATGTGTACTCCTCTCCGTTTAGTATGTATATACAAACACCCACAGACAGACACAACAAAATACCACACTTTATACTCAGAAAATGTAGGGATCATCCAAATGAAAGGTAGATATTTTTAAACCACATTAATTTCACTCTATTCGCGTATCATGCTGTGCTTGTTTGATATCGGGAAAACACACAGAAGACTCAGATTTGGGACATAGTGAAATATTTATGCATGAAGGATTTGATTCAAAATAAGATACAGGAAAGAGAACTTGTCAACATTTTAGAGACATTCAGTGCTTAACACCTGGTGTTTTTTTTATAGTTTGGTCCATTTTGGATGGTGTCATGTAATGAATAGAAATCAGATTTGGCATTTTTATTGGCAGTAATATAAACTTTGGGCAGTAAACATGGCTGAAAGACATGGTGGTAAATAACACATGAGTTTTTCAGTTCTCATGACAGCAATGTCATCTTGATTGCAGCCTCCGCCGCAAGTCTCTCATCTTTTCTCTCTGAATGCTCAGTTACAAGATCTCGGGCAAAGATTATTTTCCCTCTATCCCCAGCGAGGTGACAGTGATTGTGCTTTTGAAGATACTAAGTCATTCAACCCTTTGGCATTGCCCTGAACCTGAGAGGATGTATTAGGATAAGTCCTCCAGGCGAGACGGAAAACACAAGAGCAATATTCAGCCAGTTCTGTATCTACAAACCAAAGAATGAGAAGGAAAAAAACTCCCCCTTGACATTTCTATAAGGCAAATTGACTCCTGTTGTAATGGGTGGTCAAGAAAATTGCAGCAGTATTGATTAGGTAATGTTCAACACGGACATATCGATAGGGTGTCTGAAAACCTAAGAACTTGGCTTTGGCTGGCTTTAATAAGAAATGATCTGCCTGGAGCAAGTTCACAGAAAGCAATGAGTCACTCACGGGAAATTTCTTCAAACCCCAACATGTTTTAGAGAAAAATAGCAAGAGGGCAACCAAAGAATTTTCTATTTTTAGCCAAGTATCGTTCTCTCCTTCTTTCTTGAAATGACAAACAATCCCTCTTTCACAGTACATCTTTGGCTACAGCATGAAAACAACCAAGACAGTGTTTGTGCAGGTTGGGCTGAGATAATGTTTTGCTTCTCACTTGTGAGAACTGTGCGAATCCCGGCATGGATAGATTATGCATAACAAATCAAACTCATGACTGTCAAAGACATGCAGCGAGGAAGAGGAGGGGAACAGGAGGACATGATTGTTTGCTCCTGCACCATAGAGGAAAGGAAACTGGAGGAGGAGGAGGACGAGGAGGAGGAGGAGGAGGAGAGGGTGGGAGGGGAGCCAGTTCCAGTGATGAAGAGGGTGGGGGGAGAGCTTATAGCGACCAGAAAAAGAGAAGAAAGAGTGAAACTGACAATGAAAGAGAGAGAGGCTGAGAAAGATTGGTACCTATTATTCTTCTGAGAAGGGAATAGTCATAGAGGGGTTGGTTCCCATGGCAATAGCTCCCTAGATAAGTGTGTACGAGTGTGTGTTAGTATTTGTGTGTGCGTGGACGGACTCTAGCCGGGCCTTGAGACTGTACAGAAGAAGACAGGGTTGGCCGAGGCCGTATAGAACTACAGAGCCACCCAAAGCCTTGAAACGGCAGAGAATCTCAGACATACACTATTGTTTACCCGCCCGTTCTCTCCGTCTCACTCAACACCCATCATTTTCCTTCTTTTTTTTTTCTCCTGCAGGCTTGCTATTATGGATCGTCCTTGGGCATTCAAAGCAAATATAACAAATTCAGTGAGTTGAAAAAGCAATTCCACCTTTGACACTTAGGCCTCCTTGTTGGGAGTGTGCAAAGGTTTAGATGTGGAGATGTCTCCAAAAAAACTCATTTTTAAGCTTTTCTGTGGCACCTTGATGCAGAAATGGGTTGAGGATTACCTCCTACCAGGGCCACTCGTATTTCAACACATGCACTCACAATACTTAAACTTTTTGGGTTGATTACCTTTTCATTGAAAACTGTTGACCTATCATTTTGGCCATTGTGGTAAATACATTTACTAGCCCTGTTGTCCTGTAATTGCCTGAAAATCACATGGATGGTTCTATATTACATTATTTTTTAAGTATAATCATCACTGCTTTCATTGAATTGGGTGATAATTTGTACTTAAGGCTTTATAAACAGTCAAACCAAACCAGGTCTGTTTCAACCCAAAAGGGCAACAGGTGTCATTATGTGATGCCATTCAAATATGTGAAATGGTTTCAAAACTGTATCCTGACTAAAGTATGACATGTACCAGTTGTTGGCTAAGAAGGTCTAACACTGAATTAGATGATAATTTATAGCTTACACTTTATTAACAGTCAAAGAACAAAAGTTGCACGATCGACAGGAAGACAACAGGAAGGTTAAAGTTTATAACTTCTCTGAATTAACTATAGACTACTGAATATTACACTAAAATAAAACTGTAGTGCTACAAAGAAAGTGATGCATTGTTCACTTTATAATCAACAGAAATGATTTTTTTTTTTTAAACAACCTGTAATCTGCAAACTACAGGCGACAAACACACACTTATTTCTCACAGTTGTTCAAATCCTGACCTTCTGTCCAAGTTGTTGCTATTGTTATCACATAGTTTAGCCCGCTAGGATTCAGAACACTTACAAAGGACTTTCACCCAGAAAGTGACCCAGTTTCACACTGAAAATAAATATCAAAGTGTCAACAGAAACTTTTGTAGCACTCTGGTAGCGTCACTTGTCCTCTATCCATATGTATGCTCCATTCCAAATACTGTACATAGTTTCCATTCGTTGCTAGCCATGGTTAGCTAAAAACGTTTGACCCAGATGTAGTTGTGAGTGACGGACATAAACAGCCAACTGCACTGTAGACTATGTATTCAGCTGGATCCTTCAGGCTACAAGCAGCCACAGGCTTTTAGTGCTCCTTTAGAGTATTCCTTTAGATCCATTTGGATAAAAGGACACTTTGAATCCTGTAATCACTAAAGGTTACAGCATTAACATCCTCCCTCTGTGTCCATTGTTTTCACGGTCCTTCTTTTTTCCATCCTCTCTCTTCCACTTAAACGAGGATTCAAGGTGGTAAGGACGGAAGGAAAGAAGAAAAGAATAGGGGGGTTTCCAAATGGGGTTTTGTTAACATTTTTCAGGCATTTAAGCTGATGCTGTCGGCCGGCAGAAGCAAAGAGAGAAGCTGAAGCTCGGAGGGTTAGACAAGGACATTTTGACCTAACACAAGGCTATCAGATGCATCGGCTCTGTGTCTTGTGACCTTTCTGCAAAATAGTTTGTTTGTTAGTGCCTATTCAAAAAAAAAAAATCCCTCATATGAGCATTTTCTGCTTTGCCACCTCTAAGGAGTCTGGTTCAATTTAAGCAACTAATGGGTTTTTTCCATTACCGGGATTTATTGACCCGTGACTGAACTTGTTGCTGTTGTCCGGGCTACTTTTGTTTCCAATGTCATCCGTCCCGTTTGAGATGAGATCCTGGAGCTAAATTTCAGCACCTTTCACCTTTACAAGTTGTAGATCGTTTTTCACATAGCTGTAAACAGTGAATATGTCCTCACATCTAAACTTATAAGTAACATGGTGGTTGAACTTTCAAATCTTTTTTATCATTGAGATCAAGGGAGAGCAGAATTTTTGGACAAATGACAGTGCAGTGTCATCTTTTTAATGATGCCGATACTTCCCAGGTGTAAAGCACAATAGAAAAGCAAACCAGAGCCAACCATCTTTGCCAAAGTTTCAGGTTAGGGTCAATGAAGTTTTTTGTGTGTCCGTGTGGTTTAGTCAAATTTGAAGGGGTTAAAATTTGAAAATGAATAACTTGCACACATTCTTCTTTTGTGGACACTGCATAAAATGTATGCTTTTAATCCATTTTGAGGGAATATTTTAGTGGATTATGGCAAAAATGTCTAAGTGGTGCAACCATAAAAGTGCTAAATTCTCAATAAAACACCATATCAACTAGTTTGGCATGATTTTAGATTATACATTTAATCTTTAGGTGGATAAAATATTAAATATTCATCATTATTTTGTGGTTACACCATTTGACATTTTCAAGATCATTCAGTCTTACTTTTGGTAAAAAATGGTGCAAATGTCATTTCAAATGACATAAAACCAACTAAAACTACAAAATGTACATTTTAACAAACCTGATGCTGCTTTTAAGACAATTTATAAGATATTTTTGAATTGCTCATCTTGCCAACCCTTATTTGTCACAGACCCGTTAAGGGGATCTTTGTGTAACAGGCTTTTAAGTTACAGCAATAGAAAAACACCCCTAAATAACTTGGTGAAGGTTAGTAAAAGATTGTCTGCATGTTTGAAAGGAACCAACATTAAGTGTTTCTGGGAAATGGGACATGAGCCATATTCTCTTGTATTTAAGGGTGTTTTCAAACCTATAGTTGGTTTATCTGAATCAGTGGATGAGTTGGTAAACTTGTTGTGTTTTTCTTTCGGCCAGGTTTCTTTTCAAACAGGAAAAAATACAATCACTTGAGTGCTACTGCAATATTCAGATCTGCCCAAACAAATTTTATCAAGTGGGGAAATGAACTAGAGCCCAATTCAACTGGACTGCACTACACAGCTTGAGAGCACCTTAAGTTGCAGGCTTTATAGACCCAAACAATCCACCTCAACCTCATTTTGCAGTGGTATGTCCTCACAAGAGGTTGCTTGTCAGGAAATCATAAACATGAGTCATTTGAAGCATTTGCACAAACAACCCCTGCTGTTGTGTTTCTGGTGAGGTCAGCCTCATCGTCTCATTTATGCGATGGTCTGTCTAACCACCCTGCTTTGGAGAGCCCTTGACAGTACTCCTCACAATAAGCTATGGATGACGCTGGACCAGCAACCCCCTCCCCTCCCACCACCACCAAATGCAGCCTAGTGCCTCACTTTACTTGTCAGATTAAAAAGATCAAAAGTCGGAGAGAAAGGCAAAAAAGGCAAGGGAGATAAAGTGTGAGAGAGAGTCAGAGAGGAGGAGAGCGGGCTTAAAAGGGAGACTACATGGAGAAGAACACAAGAACACAGTGTCCTAATTAATGTATTCCTCCATTAATCCACTCTGAAGATTTCCATGCTGCCGGGTTTGATCTCAGCAACGTTGCTATCAAAGCCTTGTAACATAGTCTTGTAATATGGGGAAGATTTCAGTCAGACAGCATTAAGGAAAATCATTCAGTGCAGTCGCTCCTCGCTGCTGATGCTGTGAATTCCAGGTGGAGTTTCGTACATTCATATTCAACAGCAATGTCGCATATGTGACTGAAAAAGGCATACGTTTCCATTCCTCATTAGGACATTAGTAATTAGTAATTTGAGATTTATCATATTCTTCTATGAAAAGTGGATCATGTGACTAAATAAAGTGATAGCTGTTCTTTATAGATAAACCTTCAAATATCTGCAGCTGTCGAGGTTTTTTCTTTGGCCTCTTTTAGCTTAATGTTTTGATTGAAGTGCAACTTCTGCTCACCTAACAATAAGTCCTGATAAACCTACTGCTGCCTCCTGAACACCAAACACCTGAAAGAGCAACTATCCATAGCAGGTAAACACCAATTTAATTTTCTCAGCATGTGATTGAGACCAAAAAAGACCAAAAAAGGAGAATAAATATTAGACATACCTTTCTGAGGTAAGAAGGACAGCTTTAAATGATTACGTACTGTACAGTATGTTGCTTTCACATCCTCTGGATGTATAAGGGTCAGTGACAAATAAGGGTTGGCAAGATGAGAAATTCAAAAATATCTTTTAAAAATCATCTTAAAAGCAGCATCAGGTTTGTTAAAATGTATATTTTGTATTTTTGTTGGTTTTATGTCATTTGAAATGACGTGTGCATCATTTTTTTTAACCAAAAGTAAGACTGAATGCTCCTGAAAATGTCAAATGGTGTAACCACAAAATAATGATGAATATTAAATATTTGATCCACCTAAAGTGTATTTAAGTGTGCTAAATGTTTCCTGATTTACATGATTCCCCAGATTAAATGTAATATTTAGAACAATTGTATTCCATTACTTTTATTTAATATAAAAAGTTATAATGTAACATCATGCCAAACTTGTTGATATGGGTTTGTAAGCAAGTTTAATTATTTGGTACAACGTTTTTTATGGTTACACCACTTAGACTTTTTTGCCATAATCCTCTAATATATTCTCTTAAAATGGATTAAAAGCAGAAATTTCCTCCACAAAAAAATAATGTGTGCAAGTTATACAGACGTTTATTTTCAAATTTGAACCCCTTTAACATTGACTAAATCACATGGACACGAAAAAAAACAACATCACTGACTCAGAAATTAGCAACTATTTGCTAACATGATTATTGTAACAACTTTATAAGGTAATAATATGTCAGGACTTTCTAATTACAGCTTGCAGTGGAGTTCTTCTGCTCCAAAGTGCCCCCAAAAAATCAATAATTTCAGCTTTAATAGTGTGTCAAACCTCTGGAGGATTGACAGGAAATGACCCCAGTGGTCAGCGTGAGCACAGAAAACAAAGCCAACCTTGGACTGACGAACTCGTGTTGAGTGACAGAATGAAAACATCACTGTGAAAGATGAGCACCTCCCTGATGTTACTTTGACATGCAGCACAGTACAAAGTGGGATGTTTTGGTTGCAAGGGCCAAAGCTAAGTGCAACCCCAGCTACAACAAAAGCATCTGAACTTCAATCTCGGGCTTATGAGGAAGGGAACTTATTGAATAAAACCTCTTATTGAATAAAACCTCAAAATGCCATTAGCAAGAGACAAAAGATAGAACAAAATGGCAATAGGATCGTTGCTAATTCAGCATAAGGGAAATCAATGGCACTCTTCCTATTTTTCCATTGCTGCATACCGTCTGTCTTCCTTGTCAAGCATCCCTAACTCCCCGTCTGTCAATCTCCTAACCCCCCCCCCCAAAAAAAAGGTGTGGAGGCGGGCTGCAACTGCCCAGAGCTCCTGCCTCAGAGGAGAGGTTTGAGGCAAGAAACAGTGACTCAAAAAATCATAAACATCTCACATTTCCTCTGTCAGTTCAGCTCTAAAAATATTCCTGTTTGCCTTCGCCTCACATCGCCTCCTCTCTGGTCTCAAGGAGTTATGCAAATACAAGCCCCCTTTCATTTTTTTTTTTCCCTCATCCACTTTGTTTTCCTTCCACACCCCTCCCTCAACTCCCCCCGTTTCCTATTGTTCTGACTACCTCTTCTCCGTCTCTTGTAGAGTACATGACAAAGCCTCACCTTCCCTCTTGTTGTTCATACTCTCTCCAGGGTAGCGTGGGGAAGAAATGATGAAAAGCTATTTACAAGTAACTGTAGGCAACAGTGGAAAATCCAAGACGTGGAGAAAGTCTAATTTTTATTTCTTTATTTCTTTAATTTTTTTTTTTTTACCCCTGTTTTCTGTGATGGCAGAGCCATTTTTTGATGCTGTGCGATGAACTGCAACACAGTGCAGCGCAGTCCTGAGTGACAATTTAAGTGGGAACTGAAGTTCTTTTAGAGGGACTTTGACTATGCCAGCTTCTGCAGACTGTCTGGTCTTGAAAAAAAGGAAGCGAGACATCAGTCGTGCTAGGGACGTGTAGAGAGAGGGAGACGCACAAACTCTTCAAAAATCTACAAAACCATTTAGAAGGCCTCTGAAGTTATAAACACACACAAACCAAGACGCTCACAAGCACACATAGCTCGATGTGTCCCGGTATTAATCATCAAATGCATCAGCCCGCAGTCCATTTCGGGGAGCTGTTATGAGGCTTGTAGAGATATGATTGTAATGTATGCTGAGATTCATAAAGCCCAACAAAGAAATTCATGTAAGTGCCACTGGAAACACTGGCTTTCATGACAACCGTAATGAATCTCCCGCTTCATCTCTCACTCGTTCTTTCTCCCTTCTCCCTCGTTGTGTGTTGATCACCCTTTTTCTATTCAACGGACTCTAATTGCACGCTCTTTTTCTCTCTAGACTCTACTTGCCATGCATTACCCACTGTCCCCCCCCAACTCCCTCTTTTCTTTTTTCCGACGAACAATCTCCAACCCCGGCCACCCCCATTTCCTCTTTCTCCCTTGATTGATTCTCACCTTTTCCATTCTTGCCGTTCACCTCATTAACGGAGTCCCCGTCTGCTCATTTCCGATTTTGCCTCCCACTCCTTCCTACATCCCACCCTCCCCCCTCCCCACCTCCCCACCTCCCCGTCCCTCTGCACTTCCTGTCCTGTCTTTCTCTGAAGCGGCGGCCAGCCCGGATTTGTAGTCTCCGGCCAAGGCCCCGTGACGTTCTGTAATTAGAGGGAAGGATAATAGAGAGGGTTCCTCATCAGCCAAGGTGGAAGGGGAGGGAAAGACCACCACCATCCATTCATCCATCCATCCATCCATCCATCCATCCATCCTTGAGTTTAATCAGTGGCACACAATAGGATGTCACCTGCTCCCAGACGCTGCCACTGGAGAGAGGCAATGATGCTGTCACAAAGCATTTAGGGTGAGGTGGCATCCATAGCGGCAGCTCTTCAAAGCCCCCCCACTCTGCCACGGTTGTCTGTGTTAATTCGGTCTCCCTGGGAACGAGGGAGAGGGAACCCGTGAAGAATCAAGCTCATTTAGTTGTGTTTATTTACTTATTTACAGACGCTTATCCTGCATGTTCTTCTTTATTGGCTTCCCTTCTGAAATCCCTGAGGAATCATGGATGTCTGAGTGCGTGAATGTTTGCTTTCAACATGTTCTCCCTCCCAACTCCCAACAACATATGGAAGATTGGTTAGGACTCTCTTCAAAGTCTGTTCACTTTATATTAACTCTCCCATGGTGCTGTATGACACTGACCTGCTGCCCCTGATGTATTTCCTCACTGTCACTATGTTAATGGTTTCTATTAATTGTATCCTTAAAATTTCTTTACACAAAAACATCAAAGTGTCCTTGATAACTAAAGAATAAGGCCATCAGTTTTAATTATTTCACTTAGCTTATTATTGCAGTAGCAGCTTCATTACCCATCAGCATCATCGGCGGTTACTATGGAGATGGAGATGAAGACAGCCTTTTTCCTGTTACACCACAAAACTTTTATTCAGCTTATTATATCTGCTATTTTCTTGTAATTGCTTAACACACCCTGAAACGCTGAAGTGCTATCTTTTAAGAAAGATGATTTTGTAACAACTATCTTGAGCCATATATTCTTGGAAATATAAACTGACAAAAAAATTTTATTTCTAAGAATTTTTTTGTTGAGAAATGTTTTTTCAAAAAGAAAGGTAGGAGGAAAATAGAAGCAGGTCATCCGGTCCTCGCACCGGACTGATGCTCACAACATCATATAGCACCGCAAGTTCAATGTTTAGGGGAATGGTCCTGTGTGTTGAAAAATTATTCAAAAAGAGCTCCCCATGTGTTAAGAAGTGATGCCAAGGGGTCCATTTGTCCATATCTTGACGAGTTGGGAGTGATATATGTTTGTGTGTGTCACAGAGAAGTTAATCTGGCCCTCAATCAGTCATAGCCAGAGGGGTAAAGTGCTTAAGAACTATTTTGAGTTACTGTACTTGTACTTTAGTTTAGTATTTCCATTTTATGTCTGTCTTCTACTCCACTACACTTTAGATTTGTTATTTCTCTACATTTAATTTGATGATTAAGACTTTAGAAAGGCTTAAGACTTTAGAAATGTTACTTTACTTTATGTACCAGTCCAGGCATCTGTTGACTTTAGATATATAATGTATTAACTTTGAACCATGAAGGAAAACTATGGGGTATTACATTTTGGATTTCGTTTTTGTAACTCTGGCCATTAGTTTATCATTTATATAACACTGTATTCACCAAAGTAATTGCTAAGATTTCTGAACATGGTGACATCTTTAAAAATAGAGTGAAACAATCCTAATTATTTGTGAAAGTCACATGAGTATTATTATTGTTGGGTGGGAAGATTTTTGAAATGTATATGCTTTTGTATCATGATGCAGTGTTGATGTAATGCAGGTTTGTTGTTGAGTGTGAAGAATCACACGTCTCAAACAAGTTTCAAGAGTCTGCTAATTGATTTTCATTTCACGTAGACATGATGGCTGACTGGATGGTGAAAAAAAACAAAAACATTCAAATGCATAACTATATAAAAAAAACACACTGTTATGGTCCTTGAAGTATGTTCACATTAACAATGGATAAAACCTTGAGGGAATCCATTTTACATTTACAATCCATTCATTTTTATAGGTTTGCTACTTTCATTTAAAGCTTCTGTGTACTTCTTTCACCATGTTTCTTACGATTTTTTCACACCATGTACACGCTAACCCATGTGGTCTTAGTCACTCAGTAATTTACTCACCGGCCACACACAGAGACACACAAGTGACAATGAAACATCGCCTCAGCATGTCATGTCTGGTTGACAGGGTCCGTGCAATAACTGAGGAGCCATGGGTTGCGGCCTGCGTAAGATGAAGCCGATGGCGGAGGAGAGTAGTCCGGGTAAGATTTACTCCACCCTGAAGAGACCGCAGGTGGAGACCAAGGTGGGCGTGGCCTACACCTACCGCTACCTGGACTTCCTGATTGGCAAAGATGGTAAGATTCATTGACACAACCCCCTAATCTTTTGTTTTTTATTCCAAAAAACAGAACCAACAGCCCACAAAGCTAACCAGTGAGAACCAGGCATCTCAGCAGAGCAATTGTTGCTATTGATCAGTAATCCCTACGGCCCCCTTTTGCACATATGTTATGGTCATTTTGTGCTGCAGGGTAATAAAAACCTGAATTATTGCCTCTACCACATGCACAGTTGAAATGATATGAATTGCTCAAGGCTGTTGGCATTTTCCTGCATCATACCTCTGCATGATAAGTGCCTCACAAGTTTTGCAGTGGGCTGATCAAATCTGTGCTGCATGTAGTATTTTACTGATTAGTTCTACCTCCAGTGTGATGAATCGGTCCACACCCCCTCCGAAAATGCCATTATACCAAATACACGGCAGAAAAACATTAAGTATTCAAATGCAGAAGAAATCTATCACTCATGTGTATGGAATAAGAGCACACTAGCTGCAATTTTCATCAGCATTTTCTCGTAATGATGGAGTGTTAATTAGCACTTAGCAGACGCTATTGTAATTTCTTTTCTGACAATTAGTCAGTCATGCTTTCACGTTGTGCTAATGATATAGAATTTTCCAGCCCAATCCACGCCAAACATCCTGCTGGCGTCCATCAATTATGTATGGCATTGAGTCCAACCCGCTAGCAGGGGATACAAACAAAGTAAAGGGTGGCCTGCTGGGAAGAGCGACTGTTTTGTTAGCTTTCAGGGTCACAGTTTTGATCCTCGCAAAACAGTTTTGAAGCTAGTTTCAGTATGTTTCAGCTGGTGAGATACTGGCCCGACCAGCTCCGTGCTCTGAACGGGTGAACGGTAAATATATAAACAAGTTGACTATGAAAATGTTGCTGACAGTCACACAGAGTCTGATATCCTCCTGTGCTGTGCATGAAAATATGGAAATGAATCAGTTCCCTTTGCAAAGATAGCATCCTTTCCCCAACACACACACAAACACACAGACACACACACACACACACGCAGAAGGCCGGTAGAGCCCCCTCCTCTCCTTCCTCTCCTTAGTCTGAGGTGTTTATGAGATGGGAGGTGGGTGTTGCTTCCTGAGATGCCGAGACCTAAACTAATAGCTTGGGGGGCTTTTGTGTCCATATGTGTTCCTGTGTATGCAGGACTTTGCATGTGTGTTTCTGTTGTTGCATTGTTGTTGTTGTATAAACTGAACAGGAGCATAGTCCAACAGAAGCAGATAGTTTACCCAAAAGGGTTTTAGATATGAGGTCAACTTTAGAGTTCGGTTTAGGTTAGATGTGGTTACATAATGGTAGGTTAAGTTAAACCTGCAGTGGAGAACTTTTACACATAAAAGAACATCTGTCACATTCAAGCCCTTGGAACGAGTTCACAAAATGCTTAATAAGCCTATCGCTGATAGATAAATATCTCTGTATGTCACAGTATACTGCAGTTCTTAATCTGGTTTTGGGTGTTTTTTTCCTCTGTTGGCTGGATGAGTGCATAGAGTGCATGCTCTATAGGCAAATCATGCACACCAGAAACTTCCAACAGCTGAGTGGGCTAAAGTCCAGTTAGTACAGCACTCCTGCTTCGAACTAAGATAGGGTAAAGTTATGTAAGTGTTAAAACTTTTGGCAGCTTTTTCTAATTTTACGCTTCTGAACTATCGGGATCAGTATTCGTATATTGACTCCATTTCTTCCATGGCTGCATGCTGTCACCACGACCAATATGTAACATTTTCTTCTTGTCTGATGATATACAATATAGTCATATACACTAAAATAGCTTTTTTTAAATCATAAATATCCTAGTGTTTTCATGCACAAATGCAAAGAGCACCATTACTTTTTTGTTGGAACTTTAAAGTCTTTTTGCCAATGCCCTGCAAAGAAGTTTTATTTTCTTACCACTGATACGCATACCATTCATTTGTCATACATACTTGCACTCTGCTTTGCTTCAAGTTAACTCCCATGACATTTGCAGCTTGCACACAGAGTCAAAACAATGAAAGAATCCAGACTAAAGCATGCGGACAGGATTATTAGAAAATAATAATTTAGTAATGGGAGGCCAGTTAAGATGTTTAAACGACAGTTGCAAAAAACAAAAAACAAAAAATGTGTTCTTACACTGATCATAATCAAATTAACAGGCAGCTTGTAAACTTACTGAGTTCCCTACCTCTGCCAGGAGCATGAAGCTGTCAAATTTATTGATTTACAAATCAGCCAACTATTAGAGACTTCCTGAGCAGCCAGTAACTGTAGAAGACAGACATCAGCACTGGGGTTCAGGTCAAGGTTTAGGATTAAATTCAGAATTACGATTAGATTAAGGTAAAATATAATGGAGGTCTTTAAGGTTAAGGTGAGCAAATGTGAAATTAAGGTTCTTCCAAAACAGGATGTGTGTATACATGCATGTGTGTGTGTGTGTGTGTGTGTGTGTGTGTGTGTGTGTGTGTGTGTGTGTGTGTGTGTGTGTGTGTGTGCATGTGTGTACACTATGCCAAAGACGAGCCACAGTGCTATATATAGCTATCGCTCTGTTATTTCTGCTCATGACAGTTATAGCTGAAATGATGGTGGGAGGAGAGTTTGTTGGCGGTGAATGGAGAGGTTTAGGGTGGAGGAAGGGGGATGGTACGGGAAGCCGGGAGATGTAGTGCGCAGCGTGTTCACCCTGACAGTTGATTAGTCTCCATTAGTTTGTCAGGCTGACTGGACTGGATGGATGAAGGAGCCGGGGAACGTGAGCGTCTGGGGTCCACACTGTCTTTTCCATCCTCCCTCATATGGGACCTGACATAAGGGCGGGGCTGGAAGAAGAGGTGGGAGGTGGGCAGGTGCCTCCCTTTTGTTGAGCAGTGTGTGTGTTTGTGTATGTGTGTGTGTGTATGTCTTTGGCTCGTGGCCACATCATTATCTTCAAGTATTCTTTATAATGGTGGGGGATGGTACTTAACTGTAATCAGTTTCCTCTAACTCTGTCTCTCGATCACTGTCAGTACGCCTCTGTCTATTTTTCTCTGTTGTTCATCTTTTAAAATGTGTATGGGTGTGTGTGTGTGTGTGTGTGTGTGTGTGTGTGTGTGTGTGTGTGTGTGTATGTGTGTGTCTCTTTTCCTGTGTCTTTCTCTCGCTGCCTGATTCCCATAAGAGCACATTAAGTTTGAAAAATCAGTCTGTAAGTTTGGCCCCAGTGGCTGAATCATTTCACTTGCATCAGCAGATTTTGGGGTTGAAGGGTTTGCATGTTACTCATAGCTGTAATTACCTTGTTCCAGGTATGTAAGTGTAGGTAATGATTCATGTGTCTTGCCTTTTTTCTACAGGAAGTCTGTAAAATATTTAAGACAGAGTCAAAGATTATGAATGTGAAGATAGTCTCTGGCAGAGCTGTAGGGAGTGCACATAAATACGGATCCTTACAGTTTGAGTTGCAATAAAAGTCAGTGATCATTTTTTGATGCTTGATAATTGGCTCACAGTGGAAATCAGTATAATATACATAAGCTCCATAGTGACAGTGTTTAGGTCTTAGGTAGGGAACTTGCTCTGTAGTTGCATGGCATCAGCAGTGTGTTGTTAGCAGTAGTATTGAAGATGAAGGACCAGACAGAAGTGGCATTTGCTGGTATGTTTACAATACATGCTGTTTAATGTGCTGCAGATGAACAGCAGTCTTTCCTTGGTAAATATTTGTTTGGTGGCTTGTGTTCATGTTTGTAAGATATATGAGGAGACTTTAGCAGAAAAGCTAATGCAAGTTGTTTTTCAGAGTCTGTGGCTCTTGTGTAGCAGGAGGCAATCAGGCTCAGTGTGACTATATGCTCTGCCTATGATAGAAAAGCACATTATGACTTTATGCAAATAATTAATTGGCTATACTGAAATAGGGTCCCTATCTATCTAGGTGGGATTTAATTGGATTTGAGTATATTTGGTATTTCTTAAAGGTGAACACAGGACAAGTGATTTACAGAGCAGATATTTATGCCACAGCACACGTTGGACTTTCAACCACATTTTAAATTCAGATGAGACTTAAGATGTTGGGTTATTCTTGTCCACTTTACCCCTCATTTTTCTGTCATGGCTTGTAATCGGATGAATCTTTTCATAGCAAAATAATAATGTTTTCTTTTATTATTTTATGAGAACAAACAATATGATTACATCAATGTATGGCTTTGTAGAGCAACAACCTCACAACACATGCTATAAAAACTGATCCATGTTTGCTTGATGCTGTAAGCCCTTAAACAGCATTAGGAACCATTATACTGTCACCCTAACCCTAACATCTAATTCAGGAACCATTATCACTGTCTCCTGTAAGCATTTTGCATAATGAGGGGAAAAATCAAACACGCTTTTCTTTAAAAAAAAACACAAAAAACATACCAGAAGTAGCAGAAACATGTTCTGCACCAGCATATTTTAACAGGGACAAAATTAAAGCTGACTTGTTTGCTTCCTCTTTACCTCCTCTCTTCTTGGGAAATATGCCCTCATGTTGAGTTCACTATGACTACAGCAGAGTGAATAATGTTTGTGATAATTTCTTGCCACGGTGTTAGATCATAGTGTTCTGCAATTGCCGCTACGATGGCCCCACGGGCTACCAACCAGCCACCAAATGTACAAAAATAACACCTTTCACTGCAGAAACAGTGATGAAAGGAAGAGTAAAACGGAGAAAGCTGTGGGTAATAAACCTCCTCTGCACTAAATATCATCGTCAGCTCAGTGATGAGTAATTGCCTTGTGTTGCTGTATTTGTGCATTTAGCTTCATGGTCACTCTGCCACCATTTATTCACCTCAGAAAGAGCCGCAAAAAAAAACAAAACGGAGAGTCTGTTTGATATTGAGATCATGACCCCTCAAGGAACTGAGAGAGCGCCTCGCTGTTGCTGTGTTAGATGGTGTGGAAAGAAGCCATTTCATTGTAAACACAAGCACAATAGACTCTGGGATGTGTGGCAGGAATCTTATTTCCCCAAAATGTGATTTTCAAATGTTAAAAATGTCAGGAGGAATGAGAAATTGAAAACATGCTCAATGCGTTGTGTCTTCTCGGCAGGCAGCCTTCGAATACTGGAAATATAAAGATGTCGTCCTTGACATCAAAACCGGTGAGCACATATGTGAGGCCTGCGCACACACATACACACGCGCACGCAGGCCCAGACACACACCGTTTGATATCATCTTGGGAACTAGACTCATCATTTATATGCAAAACCCCCAGAGCCCAAAGTCCCCTTGTTAATATGAGCTGTAGCAGTGGCGGCAGGTGAGTGACACGCAGGAGCAGCCTTCTCCCCCCATCACTCCACTCAGCGTCGCTCAGATATAAGACCGCGCTGCAGGAGAGGTCAGCGGGAACGCCGTGCACCGGAGTGGCTTTCCGAGGGGAGATTAGTCCTTGGATGGTGGGGGAGCTGGGATTTATCCCTTGGCTCCCCAGCTTGAGAGGTGGAATTGAATCGCAGTTATTGAAGGGGAGAATGACATTGAGGACTGAATTCACGGTCATCTGGTTTTTCCATTATATTTCCATTATATTCCCACTGCCCAGGGCGTGGCTGTGCAGCTCCAAATCAAAACCGATTTTTAAAACACGATTGTAAATTAGATGCAAGCCAAGTGAGTTGAATGGAAAATGTGTTTCTGATGGTCTGAGAAATCCAAATGGGCAAGTGGTGATTATGTATTGGAAATTACTGAATTAATAATCCAGACCTCCTTTGGAACAGGCCTGTCACTGCACAATGAGCGCTCCTGATGAAGGTCTTCAATGTGATTACCAGTAGATTGTGGAATCTCTCAGAAATGTGCATGAAATATGCATCAGGTGCCCTCCAAACCGACAGTACAAATTCAGACTCGTGTCGCTGCTCCTTGTCTGCCTCCATCCATACATAGTGGCATACTAAGTGGGTACTTCTTGTATTGTTTTGAACCAGTCAAGCAGCAAAATGCCAAGCCATAGTTTGCTGAGACAAAGATGTCAGAGCAGCATTTTAAGCGTGTGACAGAGCCAAAGCTCAGCTCAGGTTCCTTTCGTTAAGCTTCAAACAGCTACAACTGCTGACAAAGTTTTCAGCAACAGGAAACGCAGATTTCTGCTTGGTTCCTTCCTCTTTCTCCCTCCCTCCCTCCCTCCCACTCAAAAGTATGTATAAGATTAGCTTTCCTTGTAATGCTTTGTATTCTATGCAGACTATTCCTGTGTCTGAAAGCTTTGTCATTGCAGTTAACTGAACTGCAGTTTCCAATCTGCAGTGTGTGTCTGTGTATGGTGTTGCTGCAAATATAAATCCTTTCATTCAGAGAAATATTCTGCTCATGATTTGATTCAGGTTTTCGAGGACTGCACAATGAGTGTGTTAAAGGTTTCTTAGCTGGATGCCAGCTCTTGTTGTGTAAGATATAGAAGGTTAGGAATATAAGACATAGAGGTAGAAAGCCAGGGTATAAAAAAAAAAGAAAAAAAAGAAAAGAAAAGAGGGCAGACATGTAACACCCAGTAAGACATTTTAAAGTTTAGCAAATCCTTAGGGGCACTTGGTTTTTAATCGAAGTTCCCTTGAGGTTTCTCAGATTCCAGTCATGACTCCACTTTCTAAACGACCTCATTATCAGCCGTCCCAGCATAATAACACATCCTGAGGCTCTCTGTGTTTTATTTTTGAGATACAAATTCAGCGTGTGGGTGGGGAACCTGCGTGCGTCATTAGATGAGTAAGTGAGTGTCTTAAAGAGAGAGGAAATGAATGGAGACACAAACCGAGATAGGGACTTTGTGTGGTGTGTACAGCTCGTGTGTATGTGTGTATGTACACATGTACTTAGGTGACATGTCTTTTCAGTCTCAGGGCCTCTGTGTCTGTGTTAGTTTGTCTTGTGTTTAGCTGCGTTTGTACACTGCTGCGGTTTATCCAGCTCAACTGCTTATTGTCTCTTCTTACGTGGCCTCTGCTGTTTTCCTGCCTGGCTGTCAGACAATAGGCCCGAGCGCCCCCTCAAAGCTTTATTGGCTCTTATTGCCCTCTCACTCAGATCCAATATGCCAGTATCGATTGTGTTGAAATGCAATCAGGGTCTCCTCACCAGAGGAGCAAACAATCTAAATTTACCAAAACACCTCCGCTGGCCTTCAGCCCGGCCTTGATAGCACCTCCCAAAGAGGAACAAATGTATTTATGTGTGTGGAGAGAAACAGAGGAGCTTTCAAGCAGCCGCAGCTATTGTTAGATGCTCTTCTAGAAACCCGTAAGGCCACACAAGCAGAGTGTGCAGGATGTGACCTACGCCATGACCTCACTTCCTCCCAAGTGGGTGGTTGCAACACTGCTGTCAAAGCAAAATATGTTTTTGGGTTCAAACTCAGATGATTATGGGGTTAGTGGAGAAATGTTTTCAGTAATGTGCATGTCATGACATTTCTATAATAACAATAAAAATAATATAATAATGTAATGTGCACATTAGGATAGTGCCACCTAATGTAAATAGGTTTGATTTTAACTTTAGGGAAATGTATTCTTGACATTCCTCCAGGGGTTGTGAAATGGTTTTATGAGCTCAAGAGGTTTTCTTAGTTCAAGTGACAAACAAACAAGCATCAAAATCTGAGTTATGAGTTTTCTCACTGTAGCGAATATTTGCAAAGCTACTTTTTCCTTGAAAAAAAAAAGAAAAATGCTGTAAAACTGTGAATAACTATAATTTGTCAGCTCGATAATGAAATTCTCAGCTAACTCCCCACTGTTCGAAGTTAGAAATGGCTCTTGCTGCAAAGCACTGTGTCCTTAACAAATCAATTTACACACAGGTAAGAGAAGCTGCATTTTTTAAAATAAAGTGTTAGATATTTGTTTTCATAAACATGCATGAAATTCAGCAGTTACTTAAAAAAATCTTTTCAGTTCTCAAAAACACAACATCTTTGTAAGCAAGGATGACATTGACAGTTTGCTTTTTTAAAATAGCTGCCATCAATCATTCTGTTAGAATATGTGTCATTTTGTCAGTAACAGTTATCTGAATGTGAAATTAAAGTCTTCAGTTGACCAGAATAATAGACACTGACAACAACACAAAGGTTTGCTTCAATGAGGTTTGGTAATGGAGCTTCCCATTAATATAACACAACATGGATTATGTGTTTGCATGCTGTATTTTCAGTACAAACATGACATTTTAAAAAAGCAGAGGTATAAAACTGTAATTAAGAGGCATGAAAATAGTCAATAAATGGTTCTTGCATCGATCGCAGATACCAGAATTCTTATTTTCTTTAAGTAAATAATCCTTGATTTTCTTTGACACCTTAACTTAGCAAACATTAGCTTGTGTTGGATCCCCTGTATAGATGACACACCATAAAACAGCAATTTAGAGACACACCAAACAGCCCTTTTGCAGGCAGTCCTGGTTGTCTTTCTCCATGTGCCACATCTATTCCCACTCCCATTAACCAACTCCTGCTTAGACTTCCAGATCTTCTGAAGTTGTCTGAACCCCTCCCAGCGGACGTGTTATGAGTTGGAAGCCGGACATTTTTCAAAAGCATATTTGAAGTTTCATCACATTTGTACGAATTGGCAGAGGCACACTGGCTCTTTCGGCTGCACCACCCCCCAAATCCCCCGCTATACCCCCCTTAGTCAAGAATCAGCCGTCTAGTAAGGCCTGCAGAACTTGCGGCATCAATAAGTGAGAAAGGCAGATGTTTTATTTAAGTGTATTTGACAAATGGGGTGAGAAATTCATGGCAAATGTTTGTTGAGCAAAGCAGAATTGACTCATTCTGAAACTCCGCTGAGGAGAGCAGCATCTTTTAGACAGACCTGTGAGTCACGCTTCAACTAACCATGTATACTGTGGCCTTGTAGACCTTTAAAGTGATTTCATTCCATGGCAGCATGGACTAACAATTTGCCTGAAGCCTTCATCAAACAGGAACGGAGATGCTTCAAAACTGCCTGTGTTTTCAACCTATCACATCAAGGGGTGGCATTCAAAAATAGGGTGCTGATTGGGGTCGATTTACGTGCACATTATACTTTGATTGCACTTGCACCCATGTGGGATGCAGAGAGCGAGTCGTCGGCATGATCAATCTGCAGACGTGGGAGAGAGACGAGGGAAAAGCAATCAGGCTTCACCGTCCCCAGCTGCAGCGTGGACGTATAATTCTCTGTTCCTCTGTGATGACGGCCGATAGCACCCCTGATTAGGTAGAGTTTACACTGCATGATGATATGTGTAAACACACTGTGCAGAAGCTACAATATCAGCTGTTGTGGGATGAATGTGCACTGGTCACCAAATGCAGATATATCTACAATGTGTTGAAGTGGGCATTCAGATCAAAATCTGCATTATAACAAGGCAGGGGGCTGCAATGATGAGAAGGTGTTCCTTTAGGTACTTTTGAGACATGAAATAAGATCCAGGAAGTTCATTTTTGGAGTAATAGATTTTTGAATTTGAAGGCTTCTCAGACGTCAAAACACTGAACAATGGATAATACCCTGACACAGGATATTACAACTCTGGAAAGCTGCCCCTGCAACTATGTTATATTATACAAAGTAAACAATAGAAATAGTGACTTGTCAGATGACAAAAACAATGCTTTCAGAACACAGGGCTCACCATTTTTGACCAAACAAAACCCTTCACTTTGAAAATGTTTCTAACTATGTCCCCTTTTAAATTTACCCAATAATTAAAAATAAAAAACAATATTGAACATAATGAGTTCTTAGTATGCTTCACAAACTGAAGTTTGAACATTTTACATGCCACCTCTTTGCTTCTTTTCACTCCCAAAAACAGAATATGATGACATGAACTTTCATGAACAACTGTATGGAAATGTGAAGCAGCCATCTGTATAAAATAACTTCATCCATCTTTTTTTGTTATAATCACAGACAAAAGACAGAGACAGGTGTCACAGTGGCACAGTAGGCACTTAATTATGAAATAGATATCGCACATGTACACTCACTCTGTCATAATTACACATCCATCTCATATTTCATTCTGATGTCTAGCTCTTTGAGCCCACCATTGTTTCCCAGGATTCAAATGACAGTGGTGGGATGCAGGTTTGGATGAAAAGAGGCCACCTGTTGCTCAGCAGGGTCCCCATCTGGAGGGAGATTAAGGTACGGGTGCAGGGGCCGTCTATAATTTGACTTAATTACTTTTGAAGAGACTGGGTGATGGATTAGCAATGTGTTTCTATTAGCATACGCTCAGTCTCTGGTTCCCCATGTCCCTCCAGTGCAGCCCAGTGAAACTCTCAATTGTCTGAAACCATCCATCCATATTCCTCGTCCTCGAAGTCTGAATTAGGGTTAGATGATATATTGTTTTGATAGTATGTGAGGTTGAAATAAATTTTCTTTGCCTCTAAGAACAGTAATGTTGGTGTGTTGTTTCATTGTTCCACTTTGAAATATCTCAACAACTATTGGATGGATTTTCTTGAAATGTGCAGACGTTTGTTCTCCAAAGGTACAATCTTAAGGACTTTTTAAAAAACAGACTTTTCATCTAGCGCCAACACAAGTTTGACATTTGTGAGTTTGAGTTTACTATTAGTTGAACCACCACCGAAACCTGTGCCTCAAACTGAAGAGCTTTGCCACTAGAGCCTTACTTGGCCTGGTCTGGCTTATATGTGGCTTATGATGCTGACTTTAGATTGACTATTTATTCTGAGGTGGTGTTAACACCTAATCCATGTCTCTGCACAATATAAATTATTTGGATTTAAATGGAAGGACCCAGGACCACTGCATCTATGTGTTTCAGATGCATTTCTTTTGCAGTAAACGTCTGGATGCAGAATGTGTTGTTTGGCAAAGCTGGACTTTGTCATGGCTGCATCTCATTATAAACAAGAAACTCAATTCCTATTAGGACTACATTCTTTAGTAGTTAGTATTTTATAGAAAACATCTATCTTACTTGTTGGCATATCAACACGAAACACGTATACATCTCTGTTGTAATCATTTACCTGATCATATTAGGTGTGAAGGTATAGCATGAATCAATGTTTCATGGTTCAAAACATACTCTGAAAGCTGGCAGTGGAAAAAAAGAATATAATCCTGATTTTAGTCTTAGGTTGGTGTTTAAAAAGACGCAGCAGCAGAAGAGGCCTATATAGCAACATTAAACTGCTCTGCTCGACAACAAACAGGTCACCCTAGCCCTTGTACACAGTCACAGTACAGAGCAATTTGCATGCCTGAAACCATTTCACACTTTGTTGTTATTTTTAGGCTGACTCCTCATCTTGTAAGTGTGGAGCAGACTGGCTAACACTTGGTTTGAGTCTTTAAGAGAGAAACATATAGTGTTACACTGAGGAACATGGCTTGATCTGGTCTTTAGGGATTTTTCCCCCTTTTTATTGACCTGTGAACACTAATAAACATTCTGCTGTCTGGCCTCAAGAACTTCATCTTCTTCATTTAGTTTGCTGTACTTTTTGTTGAGGTTATGGTTTGAGAAGGGTTGGCATACTCTTTCAACATTGCACAACTGATCAAAAAGCATTTAAATGTACTTGTCACCATGTCAGAGAACGGTAGTCGGTGCAATAAAGTGGACATGGTAAAACCCTGTTATTAAATAAACACTTTTATTTTTACAGTATTATTTACATCAGAGGTTACTAATAGGCGGACCGCGGTCCAGATCCGAACCCAGACGCCGTCCTATCTGGATCCAGACCTGTAACTGATTAAATATTGAGGATTGTTAAATTTTGTCTGAGCGTTTCTATCCAGCTATTACGATAAGAGTGGAGTGGCCCTCAGAAACTCACAGATCACTGTGCATGGCAAACTTCTCATGTGACACTAATCAGCCAATCAAATCCATGCATTTGGACACACGGAGAGACTCGACTGTCAGAGAGATACACACGGAGAAAACAGTTAATATGTCGAGATGTTTTTCTATAAAGTTATTCAATGTGAAATTAAGTTTATGGTTTAAATGTAAGTTAAGTTTAAAAGTAAAAAAGGATTCTCTTTTTTTCTAAAATTAAGCACTTTATTTAAGAATCACAGTCAAAAGGTTTCTGTAATGCACTTTATTTTAATATGACATCTTTATTTGATATAATCAAAGAAAATGTATGTAATGTATTTTATTTATTTTATTATTTATTTGAATCCCACAAGTTCAATGTAAATACAAATAAATGAATTATACTGTACTTATTTGACAGTCTACAATCTACCCATTAGACTCAGATGCTGATGTAACTACAATGCTACTTCAAGGTACTGAAAAATAACAAGGACATTATGATGTTCCAAACCTTCACTTGAGGCAACTTTCACAAATTGGACCTCAGTGAATTTTAATTTAACACCCCTGATTTACATTATAAAGACCTCTTCTTTCGGTTTTATATCCTGCATGCTAAACAATAAAACATCACAAGTGGAAATGATCTGAGGTAAAACTGCTCCTTGAAGTAAAGTCCCAAGTTGTCCAACAAAAGAGGGGAATGTGACAAGTGAGCTCTTGCATGTTCAAGTTCCCAGATGTTTCCTTGAATCTAGATCATAACACATCCTCCAGTAAAGTGTGATGTCCCAAAGCTATATCTTTGACACCCACGATCACACCTATGCTTGCCCCCTCCTACTACACTGACACTGAACTTCTCCCAGTCAGGTAGTGTGGACAAGCTCTCTGGTAGCAGAGTATCTGAAGTGACATGTCGGATCCCACTCCCGTCATTCAGAGCACTGGTAGTAATTGAAGAGGCAAGCGCAGCTTTCACTGTAGACGTCTCAACGGGTACACTGGAGGAATGTCAAGTGCTCTGGGTTGGGGAGTGTTTTTAAGTAAGTGTGTGTAGGAGTGTTTGTCTAACTTTGGGGGGTTTATTTCACCGCCCATCACATCAACACACAGTCGTGACATACAGTTACTCAAGATTTCAATTGTGAGGTTTCAGGCTACTTAATAGTGAGCATATCAAAATGCATTGCCTATACAGTACATTAAACTACCCAAGAGTATATGAAATAGTCAAAAGTAGCTCCACACAACCAGCTACTCTAAACCATGTAATGCTGCTCACACATTAATGCATCTATGCATAATAAAGTATTTATATCATATACCGTAATAATGTAATTCAGAAAGAGCTCATTCTGTCTGTGTAATGAGCCATTTTATGTTTTATATGTGATGGAAAATTGACTGCATTTTATATTTCCAAAGTGCTTTACACACACACACACACACACACACACACACACACACACACACACACACACACACACACACACACACACACACACACACACACACACACACACACACACACACACACACACACACACACACACACACACACACACACACACACACACACACACACACACACACACTAATACTGTATACCATGCACCTGGAGTTAATTTAGTGTCTTGCTCAAGACCAATTCTTACTCATGATACTTTTGTACGTTCGTACGCCAGCAGTTGAATATTAACTGTCTTGGAGAAACAGCAGCTCCAAAGTTTTTATAATCTGGCCTCGGTCAATAAACAGTGTATGATGTAACTTAGCAAAACTTTTAATTGTTTACCATTTCCTTTAGGTTAAACTTCAACCTTGTGTATTTACCATGTGATGAGATTAGATTGGTGGAGCGTACGATACAGGTTGCTGCACAAACATTACCATGACGCAGATGTAACAGTAAGCACTCACTGTCTAAAGCATCTCAGTTCAGATATTTATGGCATTTTTTTGCAGCAGGACAGCATAAAAACACAAGACCATGAAAACACAAACACAATAAAAACACAGCAAGACAATTAAAAATGTAAATATATTAAAAGTGTCACTACTATCCACAATTCAGATTATAAGAACATATGTTAAAACAAGGAAAACACAAAGAATAAAGATAGGGAAAACTAAACTGCTAAGCTGTGTGAGAAACCAAGAGGCAATGTACAGTATATTGACAGCATATTAGAAATAAGAGTACTTGGAATGAATGAAAACCTGAATATGTTGTACCTTGCTGTTGGAAACCTGTAGTATGGTCTGGAATTGATAGAACGGCTCTCTGTGATTTGTTTGTTATAAAAGTCTGACAGAGACAGCTGCTTTGCTCGCTGCCTTAACAGCGTTTCCTAATTGACTCCTGTTTTGTATATTTTAATTCCCATACCAAACATTAAAAACATTTAAACCTTAAATTCCTCTGGAACACTGAATCCAGTTTTTTTTTCCCTAAAAAGGCAACAATAATAATGCTGGTTGTTTGCCCTGGAAGCAGTCTTCAAAGTACAGAACATATTACGCACCACAATCAACAGCGCAAAGCATCTAATGGCAAACCCATGGTGCCAGGAAAACATCTCAAGCCTGTCAGAGAGCTTAATCATTGCAGAACCCTGTGTTTTAAAATTCAAATTTACACTCTTTTGCAATGCTAATGACAGAAAAAAACCCCAATCAAGCTGACATATCGCAGCAGAAACGCTTCAAATGTGATTTTCAACAGGAGGCTAATGTCAGGGTGTGACACCGTACAGAAGAAATCCTGCAACTTGTAGTTAGCAGAGGACAGGAAGTCAGAGCGGTGCGTGCGAGACGCCTGAGCCGTTGCAAATGCAGCAGCGGGGCCGTCGTGGGCTTTGATCAACAACCTGCTCGTTTACCACAGCTTGTCTCTCAAGCAGCGTCTCCAGGCAACTGAGGGCTGTCAGCAGAGGAGGTGGCGTCGAGCAGACAAAACGCACTCTGGAGGCCTGCTGTCAGCCTGAGGACCGGTGATGGAGGCCCACTTTAATTCCTGAGAGAAAAAACAAGAGAGAAAATGAAACAGAGGAGAAGATAGACCTTTTTTCTTTCTATATATAAACCTTTTTACTGGCTGAACAAATTACAGGTACTTTTCTCCCATTAAGACATCCGTGCGCCTTCAAACTACAGTGTTCCAGTCATTTAGCGAGGAGAACAGTAGATGAATTTAACTTGCTTTTCTCCCCATCTCCGGTAAAAGCTTCCGCCAGAGCTCTGGACAGAAACTAAGAGATGCATATGTATTAAGAAATTTGCCCAGGCAGCCTTAAATGTTCTGTCTAGACAAAGAGAAAGCAATTGCAAGCATTTAGTTGCCCATTCAGTCTATTTATTTCTATCTTTATTTAAACAGAGAGGCTCTGGTTTGTGCTCAAACACAGCAATGTCCTTCACAATCGCTCAGTCACGGACATTAAGACCTGGAAGTTACCCAGTAGAACCACAGTCTGGTGCCAGTCAGCAGCTCTGTTGGAGAAGTCGGCCGTTAAGCACCTTGCTCAAGGGCATCTTAACAGGAGTTGTCGAAGGAGAAAAAAAGCTTGTCTCATTCGCCTCCTGCATTCAGATTTTCCTCGCTCCTCCGGTCACGAGTTTGCTTTTTGAATTTTTGCCTCAGGGCAGATGCTCCCCCAATTTTCCAGTCGCCATTCTCCTCCTGTTTCTTTCCACCCTAAAACCATCCTCGGTGCCCATTACCCTAATGGCAAGACTTCCTAAGCTGGCAAAGTGAATGTTTTAGTTGTCACCATCACAAACTGCAGCAGTAAAGATTTTTAGGAAGAGAAACTAACTTTGCTGCGGTCCTGACACTTCCTACATTGGTGAAATAGAATTTATGTGACATTTTAAACCAGTGTAGATCTTAGAAATGTATGGCAGCAGTTCACATTAACTCTACAGGGCCAATTCAAATTGCAATTTCTCATTCTCAAACAAGCGTGCTCATTAAAAGCAAAGGTCATAAGAAGGCTGCTAAACTCAATATTTACCCGACAACTTAATTTTCACCCTGGCAGTGATTTTTCACCAATGAAGAGTCCATTCCTTGAATAAAACCAGACTGATATGAGTGACATCCGACATCAGACTGATGTGAGTGATATGAAAATCAATACTACTCTGAAAACATGATGAGTTTTTTGTTTGTTTTCAGCGTTACGTTGACGCTTGAGCTGGTTTAATAAAGCGGCGTCAGTTCAGCCTTACGTTATCAGTATCATGTTGTCCGTCTGTTCTGCCCTATATGCAGGTGTGATCCCATCGGTCTGAGTGTAACTGTGAGAATGTGAAGCGGGAGAGCGCAGGAAGTGTGAAGGCACAGGGAGAGCGTGTGTCGTCAAGTCTCTGTGTACGTGTTTGTGTGTGTGTGTGTGTGTGTGTGTGTCATAAGCTACTTTTTCAGACTGTGTGTGTGTGTGTGTGTGTGTGTGTGTGTGTGTGTGTGTGTGTGTGTGTGTGTGTGTGTGTGTGTGTGTGTGTCATAAGCTACTTTTTCTTTTCAGACTTAGGACCAGTTAACTGGGGACAACTTGTCAAACTGGACACAAAAGCAATTTCACCTACTGGTAAAAAGCTCACTTTTGGGTCAATGGTTGTGGTTATGGTTAAGTCTCCGAAAGTGTGTGTGTGTGTGTGTGTGTGTGTGTGTGTGTGTGTGTGTGGGGGGGGGGGGGGGGGGGGGAATAATAATAAACTCATGAGTTTGAAGACTTTTCAGATGGCAAAGCACTGCACATCTGTTCATAATACTGCAAGACAAGATTCAGCAACTTAGTGGCTATATTTTTTGTCCTGTCAGGATGATCAGCAGGTAAATAATAATACACTGTTACATGTTACAAAGTAATCTACAAGGAATGAGCCACCTCAACACATGAGGGGATTGTGGTTTTTCACACAGTGCTGTTGTCTGTCTGAACATGGCCTGAGTGTATTTCGGCTAGATCTGAAAACACTTTTTTTCTTTCCAATTCTGGCCCTCCAACTGCTCTAAGATGGTGTTTTTCTCACCCAAAAATTGAGATTTCTGAAAGTGGTATGCAGAATGGATACATCTGAAAATGCTGGCATTGTGTTTCAGTATCTACGAGGAAAACTGAGCTTTTGCAAAATAATAATGTAAGCCTGGTCAGTCACAGTCAGGGTTGGTTAAGTTAAGACTACTTTCTGTTATTTCTAACTTTCCTTTTGATTGTTCTTTTTAAATGCCAGTGTAGTGAATCACACATGGGAAGTCTTGTTATTAACCTTTTTTTTAATGTTCCCTTTGTTGAATCACTGCCTCATTGCTGCAACACAATAGTTAACCAGTGCCTTTTCATGAATAATTATCACTTGCAAAATTGCACTTAAATCAGTGAGTCCTACAATCCTTGCGTAAGCTTGTGCATGAGTCACAAGTATGGTGTTTTTTTTTTTAATAAGATAAACATGTCAAAAAATAACAAATAAGTAGAAATGATGACATGTTGCAAGTCACAGCTTGTGTGTTGTAAATTTGGGCCCGTTGTTAACAGATAGCATCTGTGTGATTTTCATGCTTGTTCAGCTGTCTGACAAAAAAAACTGTGAATTAGTGATGTGGATTGTGATTTGGCAGTGTTTAAACAGTGTAAATGATGATGATAGAGAAACAGAGGTGACAGAAAGTTTAATAAACTGACACTATCTATCCAAACGACCAACGAAGAAGGAGATTAAGCATTTTTTGCTACAGTACAGTTAAAATGTTTCAGTGTGGACGGAGCTCCTTATGAAAACAACCTGACAGAGCTGGTGTGGATATATTGTTTTCACACACAAACTGTGTTGCTGGATTTAGCCGGCTTAATGTGGACATTAAGCCTCAGGGGGGGAAAAAACAAGTAACTGAGTGAGTGAATAAATGTATGTGTGTGTAAATCAGGAAGAGTGAGTGAGCGAGTGAGTGAGTACAACTGCAGTCATTAGGTGGATGTGGCAAGTGCAAGTGTATGACTGTGTGAATGAAGTAAGTGAATACAGTAAGTGTGTGTGTGTGTGTGTGAAAGAGAGAGGGAGGGAGGGAGGCACCAGCAGGCCCAGTGACTTTCCCAGTGACTCATTAGGTGGGTAATTAAGGCATAAAGCTTTGGCCCCAGGGCTCCACCCAGCTGCACTCTGAGCCCCGACTGCTAATGATGCTGCCCTGGACCTCAGAGAGATGTAGAGAGAGATGGAGGGAAAGAGAGAGAGAGAGAGAATCCAAGAAAGAGGCAGAGAGACATAGATTAGTTCACACAGTAGGTGCCCGAACTGCTCGTCACACAGAGAGGTGAAATGACGGAGGGATCAATACTGTTCACACCCCTGCAGGGATATAATGGACAGTAAACACACTCAAACTCAGCTTCTATCTGCAGAATAATGTAGAGTTCACTTATTTTTGTAACCAAGAAAATGAAATGCGACACGAATCTTTGCACTACAAACTAGTATCAAAATGATGTCTTTTTCTAGGATGGTTGTATCCTTAAGAAGTGCTACTTGTAGCATTTGTATACCACGCTAAATTGGAGTCATTAGTGCAATTAGCATGAACAGCTTGTGTAGCAGATTTAGGTCTTTAACGCCATATTCTCCTCTTTATCTTACTGTCCATGCACTGCAGCTCAACAAGAAAACACAGTTGAAGAGACTACGTCGACATCAAGCCATCTAAATGTTAAAATTATTATCCTCCAAACAAGTGTTTCCAGATTGTTTTTTGAAGAGACCTCTGCCCACAGAGAAACACATTAAAATAGCTAAATCTCTCCTTCTCTTCTTCTTCTTCACCCTCTTTTCACTTGGCAAACAACAAAATTGCTTCACAGCCAACATCTGGTAAGAAGTAGGACAGACAGCTCAGCAGGCTAAATAATTATTTATATGGTTGTGATATCTGACAAAATCAGCATGAATACAGGTTAATGGCACTAGCTGTGATGTATTTTCAGCTATACTGACGTTTAAAATGCATGATCACAAGAAAAGTTATGTGAGTGTCAGCCTGTTCACATATACACACATATACTGTGTTTTAATGCAGCTGGATTCACAATATAGTTATTCTCATTCACAAATTTTATAAACAATATTTTTCTTCTTCTGTTGTCAGGCACTGGAACGAATTTGAAAGTTAAATCACAGCTGATAAAGACAATCTGTAAACCTGAAGTCATTCCTAGGCTGCTGACAAAATCATAATCTCATAAGTGTAATGTCATCTGACACAATCCACATAAATCCAGATGAATGGTAATAGTTCTGGTATGTATTTGGCTGACATTTAACATGAATTATTACAGAGAAAGATGGAGGCGACTGAAGGTTACATAGGGAGTTTTTTTTACTAAAAAACACTTCTGGAAAACAACATTTTTTTTAAAAACAGCCTCATTTTAACTTTAGCTTAACTTCAGAAGTTATTTTCAGAGCTGTGGATATTTTTTACTCATCATGTTTACTGCTATTGAGTTAACCCTTACATGCTGTTCATACACTGACTCATAATTAGTCCCTGCATCAATTCACATTCATAAGCTCCCCTAATACTACTAATCATTTTTGATTAATCCTTCAGTTTGATTCACATTATGGAAAAAAAAGACATTCTCAATCACTATTTAGGGTCCAGGTGAACATTTTATAGAATATAATGAATACAACAACATGTTTTATCACTGATTTTTGAATATATAAAAATGTGTGTCAGTTGCACACAGAAAAAATGTATTTTATTTCCAATTTCATATACTGTGGGTCACATTACGAAAAACCCAGCTAAAAGAAATGTGTATAGGGTGATTTTACAGCTCTCAAATGTAAATGGGTTCCCTGAGAACCAAAAACTCTCATTTTACATATGAGCACTATATAAAATGAAGCACTGTGTTAGTTCATGCAGGACACGGAAGTCATATGCCCCAGCTGAAATCAGCTGATTGAATCAGCATTCCTTATCAGTCACACAAAAATCACAGCTATTCTCACACTAGGCTGTCCATTTAAATATGACTCCCACCTACATTGATCTTGATACACCAACACTGTCGCTCACACTGCTGCTGCTGCTGGCAAAGCTTGGTTTCCTCCACCTTTCTGGTTCAGGGTCCCAAGGGTCCTGCCCACTCTGCAATGAAGGGGTTTTGCATTGCGCTCCCTGTTTTAGCTTATCATGCTGCTGCCTAATCCAGGGAGCATCTTAGAGTGGAGCCTTGAGCACCCCGTAAAACTGAATTTCCATTTGTTGCAATAAATGGTTTGATCTATGATGTGTTCCTGGCTGAATGTAAACTTTAAAAAAACAAGTGAACCTATCCTTTAAAGTTGTGTAAATTACATTATTTTCTAATCTTATGTCAGTGTTGTAGCGTGTCGTCTATGGCGCCAATTAATTGGTCCACACCAATCACAGTATTTGAGCTTGCCAGTATCACCCAGTGCTAATCCCCCTCTTATTATTTTATCTATAATTTGCAGAAAATGTATTATATCAATGTATATCACAATCAGGATTATTTTATCCATTTTGCACATTTTTAATTGTGCTGAAATCTTAATTAAGATGTAACTCCACCCTGATTTGTACCCTCTGTATGGTTTAACATGTACAGTATTTGATATCTGCATGATTTCTTTATGGCACAAAAGACCAACCAGTCTTTTTTTCATTTCACCATCACATCACTGATACCTTGCCCTGGCTTGTACCGCTGTCTTGACACAAACAGGATGAGAGAAAAGTACAGAAAATAGACACTCACACGTTGAGGCAGAGGAAAGAGGTTAAGAGCAGAAGACACTCTTCAAAGATTTTACTCTTCTCAACACAGTGCAGGGAATGGATAGAGGGAGGGAGTAGTGAGCACAGAGAGCCGTGGTGGTAAAAGCGAGACAGAAGGAGAGTCGAAGAGAGTGGGGCAGATTCCCCACAGAGAGCAGAGGCAGAAAAATAGGCTAAATGTGCAGAGAAGCCAAGCAGAGAAACTTCCCTCTCTCCTGTGGCAGAGGGGTGAGAGAAATCAGAGCCGAGGAAGAGGAGACAAAAAATAAAGGAGGTGGCGGCGAGGAGGACAAGGAGTTACTGGCGTTTCCATTTTGAGCCTTTATGAAGGCTAATGACTCAAGGCGGGCTGCTGAGACTGAGCTAGGAGTCTGCAGGTGGTCCTCACAGGAGCACAGAGCTCCTGAGGAGACTAAGGCCATTTTAATTGGACCCTGAATAACGATATGACTACTTCACAGAGAGAATGCTGGGGTGCTGCTTTCAGTTTCAAAAGGCCAATTACAGTATATTCATTTTGTATTGCTTCCAAGACTTTGTGGATGTGCACAGGTTTATGTCAGATTATTTTCTGATAGATTATTTTAATAATTCTTCTTAGGAAACAGAATGATTGGGTATAAAGAGTATGGCTGCATCTAATTATTATTTTCTTCATTGAATAATCTTATTGTCTTGATTTATCGAGTTGCTTGGTCTTTAAAATTTCTGAAAATAGTGAATAATATTGACCAACATTACCCAAAACCTAACTGCAACCTATTGTTCTCATCAATAGTCAACAACAGCAATATACTCAGCTCAGTAACAGAGGATGAAAGTCACCAGAAAAACATTCTCATGTATCTGGCTGGAGCCAAAAAAATGACTGAAAGCAAGCAATCAAAATAGTTGATGAGTCATTTTCTGACCATCTACTAATCCAAATTATTTTTTGCAACTATAATAAAGTGGAAATGTTAAAGTCAGCAGAAACACAGTGTAATCACCAAGTGGTTGTTTTTATTGCTGATTTATTTCCAACACCAACATTCAGGGCCAATACAGGGAGTGTTGTATACTCCATGTTGCAACGTTTGACTTTCATCCAGGAGAGCAGAGTTTGCATCCTGTCACAGACCTGCTGTTAACTTTTGGATTGTTTTGCCTCATGATTGCAGCTAGAATCAATATTTTTGATATCATATAATGTATCAATTGACAACTTGTAATAGGAGAAGTGTCGCTCATAATGATGAACCTACAGAGAACTATCAGTAACTCTGCAGTTCCTCTCACTTTTACGGAGCTTTATAGAGTGTAGCATATAAGAATAGAGTTTAACTAGAGCTTCAGCTTATTATGCAATTTTTGTAGCTGTTTTCAGCTAAAAAGCTTGTTAAACTCATTGTACAATACACTCCAAACAGCAAACAGACAGGTAGCTGTAGACTAGCTGGTGAACGGAGTTGATCATTTAGAAGCTAAAGAGCCAGATATTGCCCTCAGGAGTTGGTGGAGAACAAAAACTGAGCAAAAAGGGAGTGAATATTGTTCTTACATTCACCAGTTTGACAGAAACTCAACACCAAATAAATGAAAATGTGTGTCTGTGACCGCTGGATGTCTAAATAAGCATCTGTTTGCTAACAAATTCAACATGTCAAAGTAGAAGGTTATGATAGATCAGTGTTATCTTAACAACTCCTTTCCACTGCCCCCAAGTGGCCAAAACAAAAAACAAGCAAATACAAGAGTGTTTGTTACCTAACCACATCATAACTATAATTTATTTTCCATTACCACAATTGTTTCCTAATCTTAATCATACCTAGTTGCCATGCAAAAACTATTGTGGAAAGCATGAAATGAAAACATGAAACATTGCTACTGAAATGTAAAAACCTTTAACATATCCTGTGGTTTTACTGATCATCCTTTTTTGTTACAGTCTCATGCTCTATCAGCTCATGTATGAGTACATACAGCGCCTGTACGTGACCAGGCACATGAGTGATACAATACATATTGCTGCTGACTGCAGAGGGCTGTAATGCATATGTGTGGCGCCTGCAAGACATAAAACATGTAAAGGAAAACCATTTCTCTGAAGTGCAGGAGGGGAGAATTATTAAGTATCATAGAATTGAAATATTTACCTAAAGCAAACTACTTATGTGCCTCAAAATTGTATTTAGGGACAGCACTTGAGTGAATGTACATGCTTCACTTCAAACCTAGTGACCTTATAGGTTATCTAGGCTCCTAGACTGTCTTAACGCTATTACGGACTGAATAGCAGGAAATGTCTTGCAGCTCAATGTTGATAAAACAGAGGTGCTGATTGTTGCTCCAGAAGACATTACCACCATGATCATGCAAAGTATTGAACCTCTTCCATCTTCCCTCTGCTTAATTTAGGGGATATATTTGATCAATCCTCATTTTGTGATACCCATGTTTAGCAACTGACTAGATCTTGTTTTTTCCACTTAAGACATCTTTAGTAAGCTGAGATCTGTACTTTCAAACGCAGATCTAGAGGTGCTCATACATGCCTTTATCTCATCTCACATTGACTGCTGTAACGCACTTATCTCCTCGCTTGGTCCGCCCTTTATCGTCTGCAGGCAATTCAGACCACTCACTAGGTCAAACAGACAGTCCCACATTACCCCTATACTTAAATCTCTTCACTGGCTCCCTGTTGCATATAGGATCCACTTTAAAAAATCCTCACTCTTAATTACAGAGCATTGCACGGCCAAGCTTCAGCATATGTGTCTGATCTACTAGTACTTCACCCTCACTCATCAGCTCACTCTGTTTAGGTCATATAAGCTCAATTTACTGTCTGTCCCCACACACGCCTAAAGAACCATTGTGGTGGAAGTTTTGAAGTTGTAGCACCTAAACTGTTAAAAAATCCTCTGCTTACACACTTAAGGTCTGCTGATTCTGATTAAAAAGCAGCAATCTTTATGTACCAGGTCTGCATTTTATGTATTTATTGTTTATTTTTAGTATGTATCGTGTTTTGGTGGCTTGGTCACTTCATCTTCTATGTTTTCTGTCTTTGTTCTTTAATGCTCTTGTAAAGCATTTTGTGACTTATGTCTGTGAAAAGTGTTATACAAATACATTTTACTTTCTACTTTACTAACTTATTGTGTAACCAGGTACTGAATGTCCTGATGTGTCGCATCAGAAATAAATTCCTCCTGTCCCCAGTGGCACAGCAGTATTTCACTCTAACTTCTTTTCATAAGACAGAAAATAAAAACATTCTGTCCTCAATGCTGTGAGCCAGTATGAACACATCAGCCGCTAATTGAGCCATTACTATTAGCAGAAACAAATAATTCTCTGATCATGATGAGACAAGGCAATATCACTGAATGAGAGATGTGGCAGATAGGAGCAGCAGGATCAAAAATCAGCTGCAGCGGGTGGATAATATATGCCGGGCTATTTTCTCCCACATGCAAATGTGGTCGAACCATTTCTCCCAGAGTCGAGGATGGCGCGTGTGTGTGCCGAGCCTCCAATCTTTCAGCTTATTAATTTCATATTTACTCATTTATTTTTAAATGTGTTGAGTGATGGAAATGCGGCAGGCTGCAGCTCAGAGGTGCTTACATGGCAGATGGGTTTAAAAAGGGAAGTGAGCCAGTGTCAGAGGCAGGATTTCAATTCAAACTTGAGTGATCTTTTTTCTTTTATTATTCATGGGACGTGAGAATTATCTACGGGAAGTTGACTGAACGTACACCGTGTCCTGCTGTGCTCCCTTTTCAATAAAAACAGTGTCACGTGTTTAATTTGGGGCTTTAATGCCATGCTCAAAGGCACAATGACCCATTTTAAGAGAAAGGGAAAATTTTTCTCCTGTATATCTTTTTCCAGACCTTTAGTGGATTCAAACTTGTAAAGCAAAGCCTGTATCTCGCCTGTATTTAACCCTACTTGATGCATCTTGGGTAGACCAGCTAATTGTAAATGTAACCAAGGAGCTTTAGAGGCAAATTACTCAAATGTCAGGGGGAGGTTTGAGATACATTCTAGCTGAAGTAGTGTAAATTAATCTCTCTTTTACTGAGACACATACATCCTGGTCCTAAGTGTGGTGATGTCAGTGAGTGGAGTGAGGAAGCAGCCACTTGTAGAGTAATGGCCATGCAGCAACATTACTGGGCTTTCAAATATTTGAATCAAATGTAATTTACACTTGGTCACTGTATGTGTCATCGGTAGATCAGATAGCTGTCTGATATAAAAATTCAAGTCTGAGGCTGTTTCCAGACAGATTATAGCCCTGCATAAAAACATGCAGCTCCCTTCATTTGAATAAGACCACTGATGCACCGAGGGTGTAAACACAGAAGGCTCCAACACAGCACTGTAGCGGCCAATCAAATACATGAAAGTGTACATTCCTGGCAGATTACTTTGTTTTGTGATCATTGTGACAAATTTAAATTGACTGTAGATGTAATGACTTTACAGATTTATAAAATCCTGTGTCATGGTATTACAACTCACTGTGCAGCATTTCAGTTTTTGATTAGCCATCAAATTCATCTGTTTCTTACTGGACTTCATGGATCATAGTTTTTTTTTTTCTCAACTCCACCAAATAAGGATGTTCCCTCTAAACTTCCCATAATTCAATTTCAATAAATCAAGATTAGAAAAAAACTTCAAAAACTGAAAAAATGTATGTATCAGAAGTTGTTTTTTCCTTCTTTCCTCTCCCATTAATCATCTTTTGCTTGACCCCTTTAAATTTATCTGGTGACCCTTTGGAGGACCTGACCCCTAGGTTGGGAACCACGGGACTAAACTAGTTAATTGTATATAAAGTAGTTGAAACTAGCTCCACCTTCAGCAGTTACAACAGTCACATGCTGCTCTAACACTGATGCTTCAGTATAGGATAGGATATAGAATTTTTCATGCAGGATTTTTACTTTTAATGGAGTATTTTTCCATTGCTTTATTGGAATCTGCATACATCTTCAACCGCCGCCAAGCTTTTCTTAAGGAAGTTCCCGGGGTAGTTTAAGACACATATCAGCCAGATGTTGAAAACATTAAAATGCATCTGTCTCTGCAAGCTGCATATGCAAATTTAACACATCCTCGAGCATAACTATTTCAATAATTGATGTGAAAAGATAACAACTTCCAGGGTCTTTGCCACTTGATAATGTCAAGCGATAATGGCACTGAAATGATTTCTGCGTACGAAGAAGTTTATAATAATTTAGTGAGTGTCTCCAATGATTTCAGTGGTTATCAGAGATGGTGTAAGGTGCTGTTGTGTGTCGTGTTTATCCGATCTCTAATTAAAGTAATGGAAGTTTGAAAATAGAGAGAGCAACTGCACATATGGCAAGGCAAACTTTTTTTCCCCTCTCATTGCCCATTCATGCAAGCCATATATGTGTTTGTGTTAGTTATGTAATGTTAATCGTCCACATCACTTCCTTCTTCCTGTTTGTCTTTTTTTTGCCTTCTTCTAGCTTCTTCTACATCTTTTTCTCATTCTCCTTTATTTTTTTTCCTTCTTCTTTCTTCTCCCTCCTTCATATCCTTCTTCTTCTTCTATGTATCCCCGTCCTTTCACTTAATTTTCTTCTCATGTTTTATGTCATTTTTTGGTGGTTGGCAAACAGCCTCAGTTACATTACCACCACCTGGACTATGACTGTTTCAGGGTCTATCCAGATTTGCAGGGCAGGACAACACAGGCAAACACAGTGTAAATATGTCTGTATTAAATCATATTTGGACTTAATCCAGATATGAAAAACATGAAATGAGGGCCACTGCTAATTCCAAGTGATGAGTCAGATAAATATTTGTTGCTATGTTTGGAAGGTCAGCAGCAGAGAAATTAATGGAAACGGATGTTTATTATTTATTCTGCTCCTTAGATGAACTCTATCATGCATGCATATTCAAACTGCATGTTTACATCTTCACTCTGTACTGAATGTAACGCCAGCACAGACTCCTTTCCCTCTTTGAAAACACACCATCACACAACCTGTCTCGCTACCTAACTCTTATCCCTACAGGATATTAGGACTATTTTAATTCCTTTCTTTATTCCTTGTTAAAAATATGTACATTATTTAACAATTTATCATTCTTTTTTTTTTACCTTGGGTTCACATATTTGTATTTACTCAACCACATTCTTACATCTATTTTCATGTTTTTGTAATTGGATAAGCAAATAGTTCAATCTGAAAGTTGTTAAATTGCAACCACAAGGTCCATTAAGTAGCTGTTCTGGAGCTTTTAATCATATTACACAATCATCATCATCAGCACAGCGAGTTCATTCAGTGGTTACGCTGAGAAAAAAGTTTAAACGTGTCCATTTGTTTGTGCTGCTGTGCACCATTAAAGTTATGATATACAAAGATGTGTGAGTGCTGACATCTCTATTTGTTTACTTTGAATTTTTCTTTCCTTCTTTCGTTTAGTAGTTAATCAAGTTGTTGGGATTTATGTTTTTTCGGCACACTTTAAGTTACCTCTCATCCATATTGGCTTAAAAGCTGAGCTTCAAAGCTCATTCTTGACCTTGGACTACCACTTGTGTGTTTTATATTTATTGTTGTTTGCCTGTTATGTAAAACGTCCTTGGGTCTCATGAAAGGCGCTATATAAATCTAAGTTATTAATATCACCAAGCTGCTGATGAAGATCATGACTGAAATAATGACATTTGATCCTTACATCTGACATTTGATTTAAATCAGCAAAACCATCAGTGGAGTCAGTGACAAATAAGGGTTGACAAGATGAGCAATTCAAAAATATCTAAAGTAAGACTGAATGCTCCTGAAAATGTCAAATGGTATAACCACAAAATAATAAAATATAAATATTAAATATTTTATCCACCTACAGTGTTTTTAAGTGGACTTATACAAATAATTACCTCATTTAAAAATTGTAAATCGTTCCTGATCTCCATGATTCCCCAGATTAAATGTAATATTTAGAACAATTGTATTCTGTTACCTTTATTTAATATAAAAAGTTATAATGTAAGATCATGCCAAACTAGTTGATATGGTGTTTTATTGAGAATTTAGTGTTTTTAAGTAAGTTTAATTATTCGGTACAAACTTTTATGGTTACACCACTTAGACATTTTTGCCATAATCCTCTAATATACTCTCTCAAAATGGATTAAAAGCAGACATTTTATGCTGGGTCTACAAAAAAGGATGTGTGCAAGTTATTCATATATTTATTTTCACATTTTAACCCTTTAAATTTGACTAAACCACATGGACACAAAAAAATATCATTGACCCAAATGTATTAAACGTTTTAAACACTTTACATAGCTCCACTGTTTGCTCACGTCTCTCTGTACTGTCTTGTAAGTACGTTTGATACTTACAATATGTTATTCCAACCCCTGACCTGTCATCCACAATGAACAGTAAAAATATGATTGTGAATCTTCCCATTTGCCTGTAGACATAGCTATCAGTTCCCCTTCATACATTCATAAATACAGTACATACATTGCCCCCACTTTTGTTTCCTCCTCTGTGTTTAATGGCAGTGTCTGTTTGACAGCTCTGCGCTAACACAATTTTCCAGAAAACCAATTTGTTGGTTGTCAGCCAGAAGCCTCCTTTTTTCTCATTATTTGTCACGAAGCGATTTGTTCCTGTGAGTTTAGGGCTTTTCTCTGTTGATATGTGCAAGAATTTTCTTCCAGAGTAAACAAAAAGACAGAGTGAAGTAATTGGCTGCCAGTTTGCCATGTAAGGTTTACCAGATTGCCTGTCTGATCGACCACAGGCTCCTTCAAAGACCTGAATATTCGCAGGATAAGACATCAACGCTGACACTTGCATACAGCAGTTATACGGCAGCTAATTTGCTCTCATCTACGCAAACAAAGTGATTCTCCTTGGATAACACGATTTTAGGGCAGAGTAAACATCCTTACAACGCCATGAGATTCAGAGAAACTTAGCAGTGGGCAACGCTTTGCTCTGGGGACAGCATGATAAATAAAATTTGGTCTGATAAATAGAATGTAGAGCCTGTGTATTTAAAGGCCTCTGGATGAGATTATTAGCAGCTCACACTGCGATTAAAGCCAACTTAAGAAGTTGCCAGCGGCTGTGTTCCCGCCGCCTAATTGAAACCATTCCTTATTTACTCATCTCGACTAAGGGGATCAGAGAGCAAGCAAAGACAGTTTCATTTTCCACTTAATATCTACCGCCTCATGAGCCATGTGCACACGCAATAGCATCCCTCTGGGGGAAAGGACAGGGTGTTCATGTAGCACCAAAATGAAGAGGGAAGGAAAGAAAAAAAAAATAAAAATTACAGATCACAGAAGGATTAATTCCATTTCTGAAGGCAGTCGGCGGTGGAGGAAGGGGGAGGAACAGAGAGAGGAAGAGACGAATACATTGCACCCATTTGCAATGGCGCCCTATTTCTTTGTGTTAATTCCTCCACGCTTTTTAACTTCTAAAGCTCCTGCATTGTGGCGCAGTAGGACAGAGTGTGATTGAGAAATTTGGAGGAGTATTTTTAGCCAAAGCACTCAGTTACCCTAAGGGGACAGCATATGATTTTTTTCCTCCCCTTCTTCTTCCTCTGCTTCTTTAGTGGTTTCACAATGAACCACTGGATTTGTGCCTGGAGGGGAAGAGTTGGGATCCAAACTGAATCAGCTCTCTATCTACATCACAGGGGCTGCCTCCTGATTGGTGCTAGCAGGCTTGTTCCAGAAATCCCTCTTTCTTCTGTTGCAGTCTTGATGATGTACTGAAAGCACGCCACGCTATTGTGATACAGCCTCACGAAATAGTGGAACAATGTCACACATATGAGCTTTAGTTGAATTGGTCTGCCAGAGGAAGTGTGGTTTGTCAAAGTGGAAAAGGGTTGGGGAATGACATATTCCATGCAAAAGGATTATTTTAATCTCATTTTTGAAGAAAACATTTAGAAGAAAACAGTTGTAATCAATTACAGGTATTGTAAAGACACAAATCAGATTAAATATACTTTTTATTTGATTGGTTTAAAGACATTTGAAGGAAAGCTTCATAAACTGAAATCTGACACCATCAACTGTTGTCATGGTGTGTGAAGACTTTCACCTTGATTTATGTTCATACTGTACATCTGACACCAGGATACAGTATGTGCTTTTTTTTTTTGTTCGAGCAGAAACATTTTCAATTCACGTTGATGCATCTGTGCCTCACTTTGCGCCGCGCAGGGCTTGTCCACCTGTGTGTTTACATTGGCTTTGTGTGCAGTCACGCCACCTCTTAAGTTTGCTTAGCAAGCTTTACTTAATTAAGCAAATTTAAGGAGGTATACACACTAAGAAAGCGTTCAATGAAAAATGTATCTAGTACAAATAAAACTGCTGTGTATTTAACTATATTACACTTGACTGGAGTCAATAGCATGTCATTATTTCTGTTTAATGTTGGTCAAAGGCTTTGCAACTATAAGTGTGACGTGTATTTAATTATGTTCCACGATTTTAAATTGTATTTGACACATCCACGATCATACCAGCATGTAATAAAATACTTCAGTGGCTTCTTCTCCCTTGATTGTGCAAATAAATAATGTGTGAAATATAAAGAGGCGCATGTAAAATATATACAATGGCAGCAGTAAATGTTTTCAGTTCAATAAATCAGTCACTTACATATAACAAATAACAAATCTGCATGTTAGTGCCGCAGGAGCCAAAAAAACAAAAAACTTTGTTTGCACCGGCCAAATGTAATAAATTACACAGATGTTATGCAGAACAACTTTGCAAGCATGCACACATTACCAAGACTTCAACAAACAAACAACAACACTCAATATGTGGAAGAGCATGCCGTTTGGTGTAAGGAATTTAAATTGGGGATGGCTGACTGACCGAATTTAGGCCCCAGATGTCCTTGTGTTGCTTTGTGGGGGGGAAAAGTGTATGTTTTATTTATATGATGATGGTAACATTGATAATGAGAGAGTAAACCAATTAAAATTCTGGTTTAGCAGATTTTGGAGCCAGATAGTCAATCACAAACAGATTACACATCAAAGACACATAGTCCATCATATCGACAGTCTTTTTAATTAAAGCGGATTATTAGTAGTTTGCACCTAATTACACTTGGAGAGTAGCTTTCATGCCTCGTCACGGATTATGATGGTAGCCAGTGTTAGGCTTCCTGATGCTACCTGAGACCAGAAATACAAGTATCACCGTCTCTCCTGCCAGCTCCACCCATACTCACCGTCTGTCTGACCTCCCATTGAACTTCTATACTTTGACTTTTCTCATGGATCTAAAGCTTTCCCTCTGTAGAGTCTCATTGAATCTAATTAGCCATAGCAGCATTTCCCACGTCTTGTGACAGCCAGTACAGACCACCAGACCTCTCTCTCTCCCTCCCTCCCTCCCTCCCTCCCTCCTCTCATCTCCCCAGATTCCCATTCTGCATCCAGCTCTTTGTCTTGGCGCTCTCCCATGCACCCCAGCTGTTTGGCCTGCAGTAAATGTCGCCTCGTGCAGCGTACTGCTGGGATCCCAGCCGCTATGCATCCAGGGCCAAGCGCCGTCTCCATTATGATCTCCCTAACTTTCTCTTCCTCTGTGTTTTGACCTCTCTGCCTTTTATTCCTCCATCTTTCCTGTCCATCCACTCTCTTCCTCCTTCCTGCTATTAGGCTTTGCATCTTCCCTATTTCCTAATCTAATCGCTCCCATTCCTGAACCTTAACCACTCTCCTTTGCCGCACTCATTACCATACATCCTGATTGGCTGATGTTCCCTGACAGAAGCTGTGTGTGGTTTGTTGTAACACAGCTGGTTGCTCCCTGAATGAAGCCGTCACCATCGGCTGTCTGCTGCAGGTTTTCATCCCCTGGGGAAGAGCTGGGAGGGAAATAATGCTGAGAAAGAGCTTTGCAGAAACTCTGTCCCTAACTTTCTTTTTTTCCACTGATTGCCGCTCATTAATGTCAGGCCTTTGTCCGCTCTACTTGGACAAGTAAAGTTGAGCTGAGAAGGAATCAAAGTAAGTGTCAGAACAGAGAGAGCTGCTGTGATACAGAACCTAAGCAATCAGCTCTGATTGGATTTTGATCCACTCTTATTAACTCCCAGATTGAGGGGATGGAGCAAAAGGCGTGATGCTAATTGCCAAAACAAACCGTGAATGCTTTTAAAAATCAGTGTTGATATCTGAATTGCAAATCTCTCACATGGTAATTTTTTTAAGCAAATTTTAGTCTACAGCCAGGTTTGCTCTCTTTTCTTGTGTTGTGCTGTTGGTTATTCTCATTAAAATAATGTGTGAGGTTAGGTCGATCTAGCTGTAATGGATCCTTTCTACAATAACGAGGTCCTGAAAAAGAGGCTGTTGTGAGGAAGTAGTGTAATTTATGTCATTGACGTAGTGTGACAGACATATTGCAAAGACCGAGAGTTTCAGTTGAAAACGTTTCTCATGCGGTTTCCTTTGTCAGTTTACTTTTGAAAAGCGAAACTGTGAGCACAAGACATTTTTTGCTGTTTATCCCACTGAGTTGAATGGTGCTAAAATCGTTCTTCCTAGCATTTCCAAAATGCACTGTGTATGTCACAAAATGAAGTGAGAAGAATTGAAGAGCTTTTGTAAATGCCATGGTTAAAACACCTATAATGTAGCAGTGGGTAATATCTTGTAAATACATATAAACTTAAGGGAATGAAGTTCTAAATGTAAATGTGTCTTTTTCCTGAGAAAAGTAATGTATAATAATGGAAGTTATTACTTTACAGACAGAGCTGCAATTTGTTGAGAATAAACAGAATGATAATTTGATTATGAATAGGAGCAGTGACAGTCTTGGATGACAGCCACCCTGTCTCCAACCCGGTTTATACTCATTTGTATTGCCAAATGTTTGATATATTACAAATTTGCAACAGAAAATATTATGATATTGCAATGTAATTTTGAGGAGACAGGGTTGCCTAGAGATAAGGAATACAGAATATTAAAATTTCATAAACTTGCTCAGTTTTACAAATGAAACTTTAAACTTTCCACAGAAACAAAAACAACACAGCGATGAGCACAGCAGCAAAAAATGTCTCCAAATCAGATTGTTTTGTCTCACACGTTCTTTTCCCTGTTGGTGTCTCTCAGGTGGGACGTCCACACTGCATCTCTCGTCTGTGCGGGAGCTGCCAGACCAGCTGCAGGAGCTTTACCAGCAGGGCTTCGTTCTGGCAGCCGTTCACCCGTTCATCCATCCCTGTGGTCCGGAGTCCAACAGTTTACCACACCAGCTCTACCGGGCCATACTGGTCCGACTCTGCGACGGGTAAGAGCCGTGTGAGAGTGAGAGAGTGGTATTTAAATGTGTAATGAGGCATCATGGCGGGATAATGGTTAAGTTGCATACCATACTGCAACTGCAACATCCTGGTTTCGATTCCAGGAACTTTGTTGCTCCACAGGTTCCTTTTGCTACCTAGAGAAAAGTATTTTTAAAAAACGTTGCATAAGCTCAAATACATAAATAGATGAAGGAGAAAAGAGGCAACACTTTGGTTTGCAACATAGACACTGTAGTTATTTAACAAGTTTACCAACAATGGAAATAACCAATGCAAAAGCACTGCAAGTATAAAGTTACATACAGTTAATACTGTAATATGCTGAGTATACTGAGTGTCCTGATGTTTTTTTGAATTTAAACTGACTAATCGGATGTTATTGGGATTTATTGAGATTCTGCCCAAAAATTTGCTGCAACTCCTGCTGAAAAATAACATAATTTTCTTTTTAAATGACAACTGATAGTACTGACTTCTGTATATCATACTTACACATTTCCACAAGTTAACACACAGGCTTTTTTTACTATTATAAGCCTCACCCTCAGTCATCAATTAAAAGGGAGAAGACACTTATTTAAAATATGTTAATAAACTAAGGGGTCTGGCCCTGAGGCAATCATCTGGCAGGGACCCCAGACTTCCTCGCTACACTCCTGAGAATAAGGCCACTGTTATCACAAAATGATGTAGCCATTATGGCCACTTAAGACAATGTCAAGATTGCTAATGTACTTTAATTGTAGTCATTATGCAGAACAATACTTAATCTTCATGTCTTGAGTGGTACGAAAATGGTAGGCTGACTGCTTGTTAAGTCTCACACTAATTACACATGTTTATAACTATTATATAACAAATTATTTTTGGTCAGTCTAATGTGGGATACCACCTGAGAAAATACTGTTGTGTTTAATAGTGTGTGTCAGTCCTGCAACATTTCAGTGGCGTGCCGCTGTCTGCACCAGAGCATCACAACATCTGTTTGTGGCTCAGCAAGCTGTCATTGGGCAAATGCATTTGGATGTCAGTCAGCAATAATCTCAATCCTCTATCATCAGCCCTTTCAATGCTCCAGCCATAACCAGCTGCATGGTCCAAAGTCACCGCCACCCCCTACATCTGCCCTCCAGCCCTGTGCCCAAACCCCTCTGTCCAGGGAACTGCAGGGGGTTGGGCGTGGATGCAATCAGGGCAGGACGCCAGGGAATGGCTCCAAGGGTGGCTGAAGGGCATGGAGGGACAGTGTTGGACAGTGGAGGGCAGGGGCATTGGCTGGACTGTTAACCATCAGGGGGCTAAGTCCAGATTCTTCTCCATCAAAAAAAAAAAAAACATACTTCTAAATTGACTTTTTTCTTTTTGCTTGTGTGTGGGCTACACATTGCTTAAAAAATGTGAAGTTTGGAAAAGGAAGGAAAGGGTTTGGATTTGATTTACCATATAATCTGCACATGTCTCAAACCAAAATGAGCATCATATCAGATACTTACGACCATTATTACTAGGCGTACATTATGGAAAAATCCTCAAAATCCTTAATACAATGGCAATTTCACAAAAGAGATGAAAATGGCCCATCAATTGAAGAATTGTCAGGGACCTGCAAGCCAATAAGACACAAGTATTTCCATGTATTGTCCTGTAAACGCTCTGTGATTGGTCTGGCCACTTTTCTGTTTACTGAAGACATTTTCTTTCGTGACAAAACGCTCAAAGTGGAAAACTATTTTGGGGCTAAAAGAGCTCAGGCTAAAAGACGCCAATGGTGAAGAGTGGATGTTGTTTTTTCTTTTTGTCTGGTCAAAATCCCTCTTACAAAAAAAATTCCCTTTCTCTCGGTTTTAGGAGAAAAGGTTTTGTACTGTAGCTTTTGGGGAAAATTCATCCTGGCATTTAGATGGCTTTGACGGCCCCAAGGGGTCATGAAACCTGATCAGCTTATTCAGGACCACGTCTTGTAAAGTCAGATCAAATAAAAACAAGACAATCAAAAAAGACTGAAACTATGAAGTTTTTTTTTTTTTTGTGCATGTTGTTTTGCTGGCGGTAGTGACATGCAGACAGGCGGAGTCCAGCAGCTAAAGCCCCAGTGGCTGCTACGTCTGGCTCTGGAGCCCCAGTAAACAACCAGTCCTGTTTACGAAACACTGTTTCCTGGCTGCAGGGCATGGATGTGTGAGAGGGTGTGTGTCTTGCCCCTCTCTGAAGAGGTTACACATTCAGCTCTTGAACCTTTCACCTCTTGCTTCCGTGTGTTAAGAGCTTCCTTGCTTTCACATACAAAACTCCTGTACATTTGACTTTTGGGGTATTGTTGAAGTGGGTGGACAAACTGTTTAAATCTCCCAACCCTATGCTGTTGCTGAGCAGAATTCACTTCAAGGCTTTGAAAACATATTTCTGAAAGCTGACAAACCCATTCCTGTAATTTCATCAGTGCCGAGCCTAAACCCAACACTACTGCGACTAATCTACATTGACATTTCAGTCATTTAGCTAACACTCTCACCCACAGCGACAGTACAATGATTGCAGAAAAACCAATACCTAATATTACAAGCAACTGAGAGTGAGGAGTGTAATAATCAGAGCAGCTGTTCCCTGACAGTTCTGCTGCAACCACAGAGTCATCATATAAGAAAAAAACTGCACGAAAGACGCAATAAAAAAACTGTTGTTGTTGAGACCAGAGAGAATTATGTAAAAAAAAAAAAAGGAATTTAAGATAACATAAAATAAGGGAAGATACAACTTTGTTGATCCCCACGGGAGAGTTAAATTGCAAAAGAAAATGTAAGGATCCAATGTAGAAGAAGACAATAAACAAAAAACACAACAAAAGATAAGAGTAGAAAAAAAATAATACACTCAAAAAGTAGTAAATTAGAAAGGAAGCAATTAATTGGTTTGTGCAAATGTATGCTGATGATAATTTACATTCTTAGGTGGTGGAGGAATGTGCAGAAATTGTGTCCTGAGGAAATAAAAAACTGTTTTCAAGTTAGTGCGAACTGTCTAACCTGCCTCTTTCTCTCCCCCGCTGGTGTTTGTTGGAGATATCGGAGGGGCTTGTTTTTTTTTCTTGCCTTCAGAAGGACATATTCGCTGCTTTTCCTTGTCTGAGAAACAATGCGAGATAATTCATCACAGCAAACATGACAACTTAATTTGGGTTTGTCAAACTTTCGTTTTTTATCATTATTTACTGTAATTTTAGCAGAGCTGAGCAGTGTACGGCGTTCTGATATGCCTTGCTTACTGTCAATCACCCGACAGCCACAGGAAGAAATTGAAGACTCTGACAGGAAAAAAAAGACATGTTGCCTGACAGTTTTACTTCTAATATCCTTGTCTTCTTATCAAAGGCGTTTTTGTCCATCAGAACATAATTTATTTAAAAATGGAAATTCATTAAAAATGTGAATGCTGCATTTTCTGAACTGATGCCTCTTTAAAAGTTTGGTTGAGTTTCATGTGGAACAAAGCAGCTGGACTGAAGAATATATTTATTTACCAAGCCAAGAACAGGACAAAACTGAACACCAGGAGGAAAATATATAGACACTGGGAGCAGGGCAGGGCTAACGAGGCTGATACAGGGCAGGTGTGGGGAAAACACAGAGCAGGGCAGGGCTAATTAGGCTAGATGCAAGGCAGGTGTGTTGATGAGTAGAGGAAGAGAAAAACAAGCACAGAAACACAGGCAGGGAAACCAAAAACACAAACTTAATCTCATATAACCTACCGTCTCCTGAAAATAACATCAATGATTCAGGACTTAGATGTCATTAAAGACACACAGAAAACATACAAAACACTTCAACCTCCCCCATCTGCAACAAATCAACCCCAAAACTCCCAAAATACCAAAAGTCTAGAAATCCCAAAGCACAAAAAGACATTAAGTTTAGACAACTAAAGGTTGGGGAAAGATTAAGCTCATGGTTAAAAGAAGCCAACATTGATTGTTGGAAGGAGAAGGCATCCAAAGTCAGACAAAACCTCCCTAAAATATTTTATGGCTTTCTAACAATGTCTCGTTACTGCATATATCTCTGAACGAGAACATTAATTACACAGCCACACCTGCCGTCTCCTGAAAATAGCATAAATGATCCAGGGCTTAGATGTCATTAAAGACGCACCCAAACTAGAAGACAGAAAACATATGGAATCAAACCCAAATATGAAACACTTCAACCTCCCCCATCTGCAACAAATCAAAACGAAAACACCAAAAGTCCAGAAATCCCAAAGCACAAAAAAACATTTAAAGTCGACAACTAAAGGTTAGAGAAAGATTAAGCTCATGGTTCCAAGGAGACATACTGTCCCCCCCCCTCCGAAGATATTTTATGGCCTTCTAACAATGTCTCGTTACCGCCTTACACAGCCTTACACAGCCACATAAGATCGTTTCATAACGCCATGATAAAGTCGTTTGATTAAATGACAAAAGCTGTCAGTTTTGGAGGTCTTACATCAAAATGATGTGCGAGTTTTGAATTTCAAGGGAGAAAAAAAAAGAAAATCAATGCTTGTTGCCTTCAGCTGTCTTCAAGTATATACAAGAAGATGTGAGCAGATTAAAATGAAGCTCAAGTAACTTTCTTCACTGTCTACTATCCGATAAAAGCAAAACTCTTTAAAAGACCATCTACCATCAAGTTATTTCACTGCTGCTTCCTACCTTAGATGACATTCAAGTTTTTCTTCTGTTTCACATGGACCCTGTGAGGTTTTTATCAGCTGCTTGTAGTGATTTAATTGTATTCTCTTCGATTTTCTGATCACAGAGGATTGTCTCTTAACTGTGAGTGACAATATCACATGAATGTTTTATCAACAGTAAAAGTAGCACATGCAGGCACCACAACATCAAAGCCAATCTTATTTAAAAATCAGCTTCCGTCTTAACCACATTTTCTCTTTTTCACTAAACCAACTTTCCCACATTGGCGAATAAGTGTGCAGAAATACAGATGACTAGTATGTATCTTTTGTAGGGTTACTGTGGTGAAAACAAGACAGCCAGCCTAGAAGGTCATATAGTTTAAATGCATGACACCTTATCTGCCCTCCCTTCCTAGAGATTGTGTCCATTTGTAATCACCTCCCATGCTGTTGTATAGAACAATTCAGCTTCACTTCGAGCATGCACAGACATTCATACAAATCATCCACTCCTTAGCTCTTCGCCGCTGAAAAAAACCGGACAACAGAAATATCGATTCTTTATGAAAAGGCTACAGCTGAATGGACTGCATTGCTTTTTTTTTGCTTTTTTTTCAAAGACATGCTTGCCTTGCTGCAAAGAAAAAGACACCATGAGGGGGAGGCGGGGTGGGGTGGAGAGGAAGAAAGGAAAATCACAGTTGGGGTGTGAAGAAGTAGAGAGAGGAAGACAGAGAGACTGAAAGGGATTTTTAAAAAGCAGAGAGAGGGAGAGAGATATTGAGTGAAAAGGGCAGAGGAGTCTACTATCCTTTGATGGCCCCGGCCAAAAGCGGGGGCCTGGGCTTTATCTCCAGCGTCTGTCACCGTGGAGACAGCTGCTCACATCAGCACCAGCCCAGGGGAATCCAAATCTCCACCAGGGGAAAATGAGGGAAGAGAAACCAAAAAGCAGAGCATCTCCTTTCCAGTTCCCCTATGCTGTCAGATGCAGGAAGGGGAAGAAAAAGGAAGAAAAAGAGTACGGGGAAGGGTTGTTGGTGTTGCAGTGAATGGGCCTGAAAGCATGACAACGAGCAGCGATTCATCCATCGCTCCAAAACTAACCGCTTTTGCGACTGCATTAAAAAAAACAAAAAAAACAAAGCAAAAGTCAAGGTAGAGAAGCTGACTGGTGAACAGCAGCTGTATAGGCGTCTTTATTTAGCATGCACAGTATGTCTGCGGACACAGGCCCAGTCGAGTCTCTACAGTATTAGCCACAGTGTGAAAGGCTCAGCCAACAAAGCACTTTACATGGAGAGGGGGGGTGGATGAGGGGGTGACGCTGCAGGAGTCTGTGCACAGTCAGGAACTACACAGAGGTTGTGTACACACAGCGGCGTGTCATCTGTAAATGTTTAGACACCGTCACCTGACTGACATATCTGGTTAATTGGGTTATAACTTTAGAAACCTTAGACAGCAATTTGTCAACGGCGCCGGCAGCCACCCCGTTACAACCTTCAACGGTGGGGGCGGGGGGGGGAGAAGAAGAAGAAGAAAAAAAACCTGCAACGCCGACAGAATGGATTGCACCGTTTGAAAATTTAAAATGTCAACTGTCAAATTTCCCAATGTTCAATTTGGTTGCGATGGAATAGGGTTACAGTTCAGCAGGCAATGTCTGATGGGATATATTCATCATTATTGGGTAATTGCAAGAAGCTCCCATGTGCTCAGACACAGAAAGAGAGGGATGGGCTGTGAGGGAGGAGAAGGGTGGAGAGCGTGAGAGAGTGAGATGGAGAGAGATAGAGAAAGAGGAAAATAAAGAGGTACGGACTAAAAACCATTAGAGGGGATTCGCTCTGGTGAAATTACTCACAAACGTGTGAAAATGTGACATTAGAAGAGGTGCGCTGTATTATTAAAGCTCCACAGTGACAGAGTGCTAAACACGGGTTCAGATGCTCCCTGACTGTGTCGTCATAGCAATAGATGAGCGGCGGGTGAGAGGCCCAACACGGCTCTGCTCCTTAAGTAAAAGAAACAGGAAGGGATTCACATTTTCACTCATATTCGCTAACAACACAGCCTTGGCTTTCTTGCATGAGTAAAATTATATACAGTGAGTGCAATTCAACTCTTCTTAAGCAATTTCCTGAAACAAGGCGACATAAGTAGTAATTTAAAGCATTTTTACAAATACCAAGTTTGTTGCTTTCCAACAGTGACTGGCTTAAAAAATAATCTTCCTAAGAACTATGTTTCTGCACAGGAAGTGATGCAGTTACTTTTTAAGCACTGAAAACAATTTTTATGGACAAATAAGTCAAGCAGCAGGTAGTTATGTTGTTTTGAAGTCTCTCGAGGTGAGTCCAAGTAAAACCTCAATTCTCTAATGAAGTCCAAGTCTAAACAGGAAGATTGCAAGTCAGTCGCATGTTATTAATGTATCTGAATGTTGACCATTTAAGTGGCACAACTTTTAAACAATCTTCCTAGACTTTATAATTAAATATGCATTCTAAATTCAATGCATCCTAAACCAAGATATGGAATATGTTAAATAAGCTAATATACTTCTTAATCATTAGTGTTAGGATTCAGAGTACTTTGCCACTGAATTTAACATTTAGTTCAAAGCGTCGCTGTGCTTAAATGCATCCTCACAGATCTGCTGGCATGACGGGAAAGTCTTAGTCTTGTTTATCCAGGTGTGCTCAATGCATAAGCCTGATAATTAAATATTCAAATCGTGTGGCCATGCAAAATCTGTCTGTCTCTACCTTATATATTTTTCATTGTTAGAACAGAGACTTGAGTGTCTTGCTTTTGGGAACATAGTGCCCAAACACCACCTATAGAAACTTCATCAACAGAAACACCACTTTGTATATATATAATCCTCTCGCAGGTTTTATTCTGAGAAAAGATCAGGTACTGGCAGCCACTGAAAAATAACAACATGACAACATAACCTCCTCTCATACCTCAGTGAGTAAAAGTGTAATTGGAAACCACACAATTACAAACAATGTAGCCACTACACCGCTAAAACAAATCCCAAAGCAAGCCATTAACAGGTAATACACAATTAGTTACCATGTGAACGTTCAGCTCTTCAGGGAGTGATTAGTACAACAAAAGATGTTCTACGGTGAAAAAAAGCATGTGACCCATCTGTGGGCAGACAAGAGGAGGGGGAGGAGTGGTTAGCAGGTGTATTCATCCAGGAAGGATCTCCAGGTAGGTGGGCGGGCGGCAAGGCAGGCAGGAAGGCATTTGACACCCGTCTAACCACACGAGGCCTCGGAAGTTGACAGCCAGTGCTGCACGCTGCATGAAAAGTCACCGTTTTACACACAGAAGATGGACAGCAGGTGATGCAGCTGCTATTTTTAACCCGAGGCCTCCCTCCAGGACTGAGTTGTTCTCACACATCTCTCCCTTCTCTGCCGTTCCAGCTCTCTGCCTCCATTCATTCGTTTTATTCCAAAATGATTTACTAACAGTTTGAAAAGAAGTAACACCTCCTCCATTTGATGGCACAGAATGAAATCAAATTATAGTGCTTAAGTGCAAGTTCTTGATTTTTTTTTTAAAAAGCTCTCAAAATGATGTTTTTGTTTTATGGATTGATGCTGCATGATGATCTGCACTTTTAATAGCTCTTCAACATGAATTTGTATTAATATGATAAAAAACTATTCATTTGAATTTCTGAGGCTGCCTCTTAACTTGCAGCAAGAGAAGTGCACGGGGCACCTGTAGACATCTTAGTACAATATTGCTAAAACATGTTGTACAAGGTCTATAATGTAAGTATAATGCATCAGAACATAAGACAACAGATGTTCTGCACTTTACTACATTACAGTATATACACTACACTGGTTGCTTCTCCCTCTTTTTCTCCGTTTTGCTCCCTGAAGTTGTGCCTGGAGCACAACCAAACTAGTCGGTTTTGATTGATGTAGCAACCAACGGGGGTATACATGCACCTTTTTGACAGTGCCACCAGGCTTCTGCTGTCGTGCCTTTGAATCTAATGACGCTGCGAAAAAATGAGAGTCGGCTCTCTCACCACCGTTTGCTGTAATGAATGTTTCACAGAGCGTGTGAGGTTTGTATTTAATGAAGCAGTCGGCCCAGTTTCTGTGCTTCTGTGTGCTGCCACAGCGATATAGGCAGAGTGACAGGTTTCAGTGACAGGAGGGTAGAAGTGTGGTGACTGTTTTTTTTAAGGGATTTTTCTGGAGGGATGAAGTGACACAGTGCTGTGAAATGTACAGAAAGGTCTAAGCTTGGGTTTAAAGTGATAATGCAGTGATAGTGACTTTAATCTCAGTTCAAGGCTTAGAGACAACTTTTTTTTTTCCTTAGAAAGCCTGGGAGACAAAGTGGGTGCTTAAAGTGAGGAAGATGGGTGTTTATCAGGCAGGGAGGGTTTATCAAAAGTTGAGTTCTATTATGAGAAGTGTAAGTGTCATGCATGATATTTTTCCTTCATCCAAAAGGGGACATGGCAGAAAAATCACAGTGATAATGCATTAGGACCCCCCCCTCTCGCTCTCTTCATACACACACAAACACACACGCACATGCACTCAGAGGGAGCCTTTGTGTGAACTGGGAAGCAGCATGCACAGGCTTTAATACACACACTGACATGCACACATGCATCTTTTACCCTCTTTCTCATCAGGTGTCCGTGCAAAGCCAGAACTCATGCAGAGCACACACACACACACACACACACACACACACACACACACACACACACACACACACACATACACACACACACACACACACACACACACACACACACACACCTACAGTACAGTACATGCACTCTGTTGTACACTGAGGAAAAGGGCGTGTGGGGCTTCTTCACCTTGTCAACAGGATGAGGAGCAGGGGAGATGGAAGCTGGGGCATTAGTCTCCTCAGGGCTGGCTCTGGGATTTCCTCCAGAGGATAGAAATAGGAAAATACAACACCATATAAATAGATTCTCCCCGCTCAAAATACTGATATGGCCTCAGTGGGGAGGGCTGAGGGGGGACAAGACCAGATTTGCATCGAATTTCCTGCTTTCTGCTTTCCCCACGTGTTTTCTTTCATGCATGTGGATCTTTGTCTCACTTAAGTGTTTTATTGTATTTTTCTCTCGCCTCCCACAGGGCAACAATAACATTAACAAAGCTTCTTGATGCAGTGTAATTTGTTGATAGGGGGTTATTTTTGTATTATAGATCTAGTGCTTTGGTCTGTGAATAGCGCCCCATCTATGGATGTTTTATGTGTGTAATTTTATAATTTTAGGCTATTTGTGGATGTGTTTTTTGTGTGTGCGTATGTGTGAACATGTAAGGGTACCCTCATGTATAGCGAGCATTTGTCCAGCAGCCTGGCTGGTTAAAGGGCTGAAACTCATTGTCCTCTCTCCCCCACTGTGGTGCCTGCAGGGTGGAAAGGAGCCAGCCGGTTTGCCCACCTTACAAACTACAGCTGGAAGAGTGTCTGTCTGCTGAGCAGGTGCCCACCCCGGAGCTCATCCAGGGCTACGTCAAGAAGGTAGGGCTGCTTTACAAATGCCAAGCTGAAGGTTTTGTCAGTTTGTGCCCAGCTGGAAGAAGGGATGCAGGGAAGAATGAAGGGAGTGGGAGTTAGAGAGGGACAGATGCAGAGAAATTCTAGTGGCTGCATATTCAAAAACAACAAATACTGAGTTGGAAGATCTTAAGCAGACATGTAAAAGAAGGATGTCTCCAGAATATAAACCCCACGCCTGCTACCAAACTCCAGATCGCTTTTGTGCAGCATGTCATCCTGTCTAAAAGGTTCAAAGAGCACAATGTTTTGAATGTTTACAACTATATTTTAGTGAATCAACCACTTTACTAAACCTGCAAGTAAGCACACTGCTGTCAGGTTGAAGATTTTTTAATAGCAGCTTGTCACAAAATGCTGGGAGCACAGTTGCCATGTTGGAGGAGTGACAATAGAATGTTTTGTTGGGTTTTTTTTGCTGCCACTCTTTCTTTGAGCATAAAAATAAGAAGAAAACTGTATTTCAGGGAATGTCAGGTATGAATCAGCTGTAAAGCTTCTACTTTTACTACCAGAAATGTGCTTGAAGTGATTCATTTCAACATTTTCTGAACAGTTTCCTCTTTGTCCACTTGAGTGAAAGTAACAATACCAGTTTAGTCACATAAAAACTAAATCAATAAGTAGCAGTGGGGGGGGGGGTCAGTACACAGATATTCAGTCTAACAGGCAAATGTATCCAAATCGGCAGGCAAAAGGTAGGTAATTGGAAAAAGTCGATACACACTAGATAAAAACGCTGGATCTCTCACACAGAGGCAAAAAAAAAGATCTGGAACAGAAGGAGAGGAAGACAGACTAAATACATTAAGAGAGGGGAAGACAATGAAACAAAGGTGCAACACATTAGGGCGGGGCAGACAATCCCACAGGCGGGAAACGTGACAGGAAGTTGATCTGAAACGAGACAAGTGACCGAAATAAAAAAGGAAAGACAAATAAATATTCAAAATAATACAACATGACCTCATGTAGCAGGACAGACTGTGATACCATTTTATGCAATTTTATACTGTACCTCTATTCCACTTAATATGGTAGCTTTTACTGTACTGGAGGGTTACATATTGAGTTAACATATGATACGCTAATCAAATATAATACATTGTTGAATATTAAAGTAGTGGTTCTAAGCTTTTTTGCCTTGTGACCCTTTAAAAAAAAGAGCAATATCAAGTTTGGCCCCTTGTGATGTTTCATATTAGAATAAGTTTTTAACCAACAAAAATGTCTAATTTAATTCACTAATCAACACCTAAATATGTCAAATTATCTTGTATTTTGCACCAAAAAGAGAAAGAAAAGATCTAAGATTTGAGAAAAGCTTCTTTTTTTTAAAACTCAGATTTTTCATTTCACTTTTTGAAGTGGACACACTGTAAATTCATTGTATAGTCATATAAGTCAGAACACCTACCTGCAACTTGAACAGCTTCAACAGTAAAATGCTGCTTATACACTGACGCATCAATAATATCACCAGGATCATTTTTTTGCAGTACATTTATTCGATGATAATAGATAATTCGATTTTGACAACATGTACTTGTACTGGATTACTTTTTCATTGATGTTTTGGTTCTGTTATGTAAAGGATCAGAGTAGTTCATCCACTACTGATAAACAATTGTTTTAAAGCCAGCATCCAGTATTTCCATTCCTCATGTGAGTTTAGTGTCTGACTAGCTACAGTTTTTCATGAATGTCATGGTTTCAAATTCAGGCAGTGCAGCAGGAGGTGAGGTTACTCATTAGTGGAACAAGTGTTCAGATTAAAAGTCTTCAGGGGTCTACATCTGAACAGACCAAACCAAACTGAGCCCAATGTACATGAATACATTTTAGAATAAAAAATAGAGACTTGATGCAGAGACCTGATTGTCTGAAAGAGAAGGCACCAAAACCGGCAGCAGCATGATGCTCTACCAGTTAACAAGCAGCCACGGTCTAATAAGAGCAGCAATACATGTTATTTTTCTTGCACTTCACAGTTCACATTCTCCATCTCACCTCAAAAGAACAAACATTTTCTCCTGCTATAATTACGATGCACTACAAGCTGATAGCGAGTTCTGTTGGTTTTCTTATTGTAACCATGACAACGAAAATCCCCTACCTTTAACTGGGTGGTAATTTCAACCCAAATCATGATCTTTACCTAAATCTACCCAAGTTGTTTTTGTGTCTAAACCAGAGTACTGTCACATTATAAAATATACTTATAAGCCACAGACTAATGATTGCGTCTGCTGATAGGGGCAGAAAACACTTGCCTTTCTCGACTTAATCATATTTCAACACCATTTTTTAACATTTAATTTGGAGGATTAGGTGAATTAGATGAAATATAATGTGGATCTTGGTCTTGGATACAACTATAGGAACTAAGTGGACTTTTAACATCTAATTTGGATCATTGATTTAAGTGAAAGTAGCAAAGCAGCAATTTAATACACTCCATACTGAATTCAAGTATAAGTAAGTGAGTAATTAAATAAAGTTTATTTAATATAGCACCTTTCACAGAGCAGGTTACAAAGTGCTTCACAACAGTAAAATGGTTAAAGAAAAAAATAGTACAATATAAGATAAAATAAAAGAAGCAAACGATAAAAAATGAGCAACAATTTACCTTAAAAACACATAAAATACAAACTCTAGACACTTTACGAGGTGAGACAAAGGTCAGTTTGAATAAATGAGTCTTCAGCTGTTTTTAAAGGCATCAACATAGACCGCAGTTCATATGTCTATAAGAAGAGCGGACTACAGTGTTGGAGCCACAACTTTAAAAACCACAACCCCCTTTTGCTGTCAGTCAACTGCGAGCGACAACCGGTAAGTCCTGGTCAGAAGACATAAGCGACCTATTGGTGATATAAAGATGGAGATCAGAGATGTACATGGGTGTCTGACCATGCAGGGCTCTATATGTGAAATCAAGAACTGTAAAATGAATCCGAAATCCAAGTAATCTTGCTGGACCTGGTCAAAACTTTTGCAGCAGCATACAAGGTCCAGCCACGACTATCTAAATCAAGTGAAAGGGAAAAGGTATAATCCATCTTAGATACAATAGAAGCATGAATAATCATCTCTAGATCAGATTGTGATACAGCAGATCTAAATTTGGAAATGTGTCCTCAATGAAAGAAACATGAATGGGTTAGCAATCAAATATATCACCAAGGTTTCTAAGATTAGACTGTACAGCTATAGACAATACGGTGAACAACCTTAGAAGCCATGCTATCTGAAGCAATGAGCAGTCTTATTTGTGTTTAGCAGTACATCCAGTCCTTTATAGCAGTCAAACAATTGTGCAAAACAGTTTATCAGTGTTATTGGGTTTAAAAGAGACATACAGCTGAATGTCATCAGCGTAACCTGATAAGCGACACCTTTAAATTAGCTTATAATATGACTTAAGGGAAGCATATCAGAGCAAACAGTATAGGACCCACGACAGAACCCTAGGGCACACCACAATAAAGAGCAGCAGTTTCAGACATGTAGGGACCAAGCAGCACAGAGAAACTCTTATCCGAGCGATGGGAGGAGAACCAGTCCACATCCACTCACTGCCTTAGCCTTTCAATCAGGATGCTGTGATCTGCAGTATCAAAAGCTGCTCTGAGATCCAGCAGCACCAAAACAGAGCATTCACCCACATCAGAAGACAGCATTATGTCTCTGGAGACTTTGAGAGGAGCTGTTTCAGAGGAATGCTTCTGATGGAAACTAGATTGGTATTTATCTGAAATGTTGTGTGCCGTCATGACTGAGCACTGAGCTGTTTTGCAACAACTTTTTGAACTTTGAAATAAAAGGCACTTTAGTTTTTTTTTGTTTTTGGGCAGGTATGGGATAGTTTTTTTCAGAAGAGAAGTATGGAAGTACTACCTGCAAAATGCATAATTCAAAGTACTCATACAGTATAAAATTAGTGATGCATTAATGTCAAGCAGTGTTTTAATGTTCAGGTAGAACTAAATGTAACTACGTTGTGTACTATTGGTGTAATCTGTGCCACGTGTCATATTTTACGTTGTTTGTGCTACAAAGTAACTTTAGCTGTCACATATTGTAAATGTAGTGGAGTATAAAGTGCAATATTTTCCTTTGTGGAGTTCAAGAGTGAAGTTCAAGTACATAGTATTAATTAAGCCACAGACTGTATATGGGTCAGTGACAAATAAAAATATATTTTAAAAAGTCTTAAAAGCAGCATCAGACATTGAAATGACATTTGCACCATTTTTTTTAAAACCAAAAGTAAGACTGAATGCTCCTGAAAATGTCAAATGGTGTAACCATAAAATAATGATAAATATTAAATATTTTATCCACCTACAGTGTATTTAGGTGGACTTATACAAATAATTACTGAAATAATAAATAGATATGGTGTTTCATTGAGAATTTAGTGTTTTTAAGCAAGTCTAATTATTTGGTACAAAGTTTTAATGGTTACACCACTTAGACATTTTTTTAATCCTCTAATATATTCTCTCAAAATGGATTAAAAGTAGAAATTTCATGCTGGGTCCACAAAAAAAGATGTGTGCAAGTTATTCATATGTTTATTATCTAATTTTAACTCCTTTTAAACTAGACTAAGCCACATTGACACAAAAAAACGTCATTGACCCATATAAAGATATGCATAGCGAGGTGTTTTGGCATCTAGCGGCTCTTTTCAAATCACATACCGGTATTCCAAAAAATCTCCCTAATCTTCATTTTCATGATTTGGCAGCAAATTGTTTAATTACACTGCTTCAACGTACCTCAATGTGTGTATGTATGATATGTACTGTAGTATTAGCTGTGTTTTCTAAATGCTTCAAGGCTACTGTTACAGCAATTAGCAAACCAAATATCTTATATAGAAGAGATGAAAGCATCAAACAGAAGCCACTCATTTACTGATCTAATAATTAACAGACTCTGTGGCGTATGTCTCTGTCATGTATGCGCCACAGTAGGGAGCCTATTTGAAATGGCACTTCAGATGCCATATATGCCATACATAGAATTATGTTTGTTAATGTTTCCTTTAGCTGTATGTTATGTGTATGTAAGTTTGCTGCAAAAGGAATTTTTCCAGTGGGGAAAATAGAGCTAGTAATGCTGCATCATCATGATTCAACCCTCCTGCCTAATCTCTATATTATAGGCCGTTATGTCGGCTTGTGAAGCCTCGCTCCTGAACCTTTCTGTACATTTTGCCCTTTGATTAGTCATGCAACTGCAGTCCTGTAGGACCTCATTACTGTTGGTTATCATTTTAATCTACTGAGCTGCTACAGGCCTGCTGGAGGAGGAGGAGGAGGAGGTCATGCTGGAAATGTATTAAAGGGAAGTGGACATGGATGAGCAGTAAAGAATTGAGCATAAAAGTCAATTTCCATTCAACGCTCTCTCTTGGATTCTGTTTCCTTTGCTGTTTTCTCTATTCGTATCATTTCTTCTTATTTTCTTTCCTTTCCATGTCTCACTGTCTCAATCTCTGTCATTATCTGTCCGCGTCTTTTTCTGTCATCTCCTCACTTCCTCTCTCATCTCTCCTCCTGGGTTTTCATCTTGACCTTCACACACCTCCTCCTGGTGCCACTTTAATAACTTACAGGGGAAATAGGAAATGTGGTCTCAAGTCAAAATTGAAATTTTTTTTTTTTCTTCACTGCAGGCTGTTGATATTCTGGTGGCATAATAAGAGGAAGCTGCTTCCAGAATATGTTTCATCAAGTTTGTTCATGGAATCATGTCGGTTAATGAAGAGAAACGATGCGATGCAAAGTTTCCCTTCTGACCTCAAAACCTAATTTTCCTGACCTGAGGTGGTTCCTACTGAGGCGGAGCGACTTGTCTGTTCATTCACATTGAGAAATTTAAAGCATGCAAATTTGTGCGCACTCATAGAACATATTTTTACCCATCAACTCTGTTAACATCATACATTTGTGTATTACAGTAGAGCCCAATAATGTATAAGTCATGTGGCTCTTAAAAGGCTGCAACTAACAATTATTCTCATTTCCAATTAACCTTAAAAGGTCCACTTCTCCCCTTTTGTTTCTCTTTAAGTATCTATAAGCTCATTAAAGTAGTCATAAAGCACACTGTTTGATAGAGTATTAATGTATCTGCTTTTATCTTAGTTGGTTTACATAGAGGGAAAAACTCAAAGACAAGACCATGCATTTTAAACGGCTGCATTATCCCATCAAATGTTAATATTCTAGATTTTTTGTGCTTTATTCAGTTCACCGCCAGTCTGAAATATCCCGTCAAACTATTGGATGGATTGCCATGAAACTTTGTGCATGTTTCCCTGAGGATGATTTGTGATGACATTGATCATCCCCCTGACATTTACTTTCGCTGCACCATTGACATTTACACATTTACACTGCAGTAAATGTTAGCATAGATGGATAGATACATACATTTTAGCAGACATTTTAGCTATACACTCTTGTATTTACAGTATCTAGCAAAGTTAATAACCTATTTACATTTACTTCATCTGAAAGGAAAAAGGCAAACCCGGTCATTTGTGAATATGAAACTATTTTGACACTACGTTTGACATCCCATTTACATATTTTGTGTGTTTTCAGTCAATCTTGATGCATGTCATGATGCTGGACTATTATCAGGATGTTTCTGGAAAAAAGAAGTCTAATCTGAATGGTTGTATTTTGTCAAACAAGAGTTTTAATAATAAGATAATAATAACAATGGCGCCGAAAATAAATTCAATCATTACAGCCCACGATCTGAATCTACTTGTGCTATCAACTGCACCAACATTAGACAGTCAAAGCCATTCATCTCGCTCTCTCTCTCTTTCTCTCTCTCTCATTCTCTCTGACTGCCTGCATTACCATTAAATGAGATACAACCGTTGCTCCCTTTTATCTCAGAAATTCCATTTCAACATATTGGTATGGGGAATATGATGTGGAAGAACCCAGAGAGCGTTCACTGATATTAAACAATATGGCTGGAAACAATGTGACTGTTTTCCAATTTAATTTCATAGTGAATAACCTGCGATTTGATTTGATTTTTATTCTCTTCCCTCATTGTGGCTCGAGATAGAGACGGGCGACGCCTTGGCTTGGGTGTAGGGGGGAGTGGGGTGGTGATGGTGATTGGCGGTGGGGTGGTTTGAGTGGCGTGTGGGGGGGGCTGAAATGGAGAAAGGCATCATTAACATTCTCTGACAGTTAACGTTTCAATCTCACACCGTGGCAGAATCCCAATATTGTCATAAAATGCCAGATGACAATAAGACGGGAGGGGGGGAGGAGGGGTGCTGGATTTGGGATTCGGCCCGGACCTGGGTTGTGGCCACTCTAGTCTAATCAACAACTGATTGGGGGGGGAAGGGTGGAGAAAAGAAAACACAAAGATCCAAGATGCTCTTCATGAAGTGTTGAAAGAAAAACTATTTTTTTATAGTTGAAATCAATTATAGTTTTTATAATTGATTTCAAACTAATTCTGAAATAGGTCGTCATTTTGCATCCTGCTTTTTTTAGCTGATGCTTGAAACCCAAAACTAATAAGAGCATCAGCATATGTGTATATAGTCAAATCCAGAGCTGCAACTAATGATTATTTTGATGATCAATTCTTTGCCATTCACTTTCAGGATTTATCATAAGGTCAATAAACATTTAAAAAAGTTTAAAAATGCCCATTACAATTTCTCATATTGTTCAGTTGTTTTATCCAACAGTCCCACATTTGAAAACAAGAGTGAGAAGAAAAGGAAAAGTGAATGAATGACAGATAATTTTTAGTATTATATGCTTGAAATTTACTCAAACAATCAATTATGTCAAAAAAGTTGCAAATGATTTCTTTGTCAATCAACTAATTGATGTTTAACTAGTCATTTCAATGTTTCAGACTTTGTGATTGAGTCAAAATAACTAAAAGCAAAGTAGCAGAACCTGTATTAGCATTTGTCATTCTGTCTTTTAATCATTAATATTTTCCCAACAGCAGATCCAGGATGCTGCCGACCAGGGGGTGATGTTCATAGGATTTGTCCAGGAACCATATGGGGCACCGTGCACCAGGATCAGAGAACCAGACACCCCCTCCCTCTCCCTGCACTCAAGCCCCAGCTCTGTGCTTGGTTCCCTGGGCAGCCGCAGCCCCTCGAACCCCTCAAGCCCCAAGAGCCAAGCAGTACCTGCAGCTCAAGAGGATGCAGCGGACAAAGAAGGGAATGAGGATGCCTCGTGTAAGGCAGGGGAAGAAGCACTGGGTGAGGAGAAGAATGCAAGTGAGAACACTGGGAATAATTCAGGGAGTGGGATGGAGGGCAGACAGGTCGAGGCCTCGCCCGCAGCGTCTCCAATATCAGAGGGAGATCTGGAGCGGAGTGAGGAGCTGACTGAGGAGGAGTCACCGTGTCACAATAACAACAAAGACAGTGGCACAGAGACAAAGGAGAGGCCGAGATACCGCCAGCGGAGAGGCGATGGTGAGTGGTCTCCATGGTTACAGCAATCGTAAACTAAAAATGATGTGTTAAGCAAAAAACATGTAAATTAGGACTGTAAAGCTCCTACATGCTGGGAATAAATTTGGTTTGGGAGAAAAATGGGGGACAAACAGTAGTTCTAACAGTAGGTGACAGATTAAGTGATAAGAGGTTTGGATAGGGGTAGTAGCTGATACCAATAATAGGAAGTAAAATCTGATAATCTTATATCCACAAAATATATACGTAACAATAATTTGTATTGTATAAAATGTCATCAGTGCAGTGAAGCAGTAAACTTCACTGTGAATTTAATAATTACTGTTAGTTTACTGTGATAAACCAACATTGGTGGATAATATCGATATCTGATGTATCGGTCAGGCTCTAAAGTTAACACATTTTTCAACTCTGTCATGAAACAGTACTCACATGCACGTATGAAACTGATTTTCTGTTGTGGTTGTTGCAGTCATTTCTCCTGGTTATATTGGTTGTGTGTTACTATCCCTCCACTGCAGCTCATCACAGAAACACACTGAAGCACAAAGACAGAAATGTTATTCTAAAAAAAGACTTTAATCTTGAACGATTCCCACTTGATTTGTCTAACTCTGACTGCAGAATCCTCACAATTGCTTTAACCAAACTTTAAAATGCATTTTTTATGCAGAACAAGGAGCGTTTCTTACATTAAAGCCTCACGAGGAAGGGATCACATCACCACCAGTATAGAGAGGAAAAACAATTTCAGCGAACAAAAACTATTTCATGAGTATTGTTTCAAGATAGGCTTTAAAATGTGGGCTTCACCTTTAAGGGGATGATTTTTGCATTATGTTAGAGGTTTTAAGATATTATACTTATTGGCCATTTAGTAGTACCTGGAGCATTTTTAATTTTTACTCAAACACACCACTGCTCCAGTATTTTAAAAACTTAAAGGAAAGGAAAACCCAGGTACTGTAAACACTGTGTTCTGGCCTTAAAGAGATATATTTCCTCACTCGCTGGATGTGAATAAGAAATAATGTTTTGTTTGTTTGTTTTGTCATTTGGGTGAACAGACCCTTTAAAGGAAGTTACACTAATTGGCCCATTGAGGGCGCTGTAATTAAAGGTCAAAATTTCAAAAATGTTCAAGGCTTTAAAACTTGACAAGACTCCAAATAACATGAGACCTGCGACTGCAACGCAAATCCAGCTATCCTTACAAATTACACAGAACAGCTTAATGAGGGAATGATAATTAAGAGATAATTAAAGGTCAAAACTTCATATCGTGAAAGGCCGTAACTGCTGCAACACCACAGCTTCAGTGCTGATGTAACTCAAGATTCATGGACATTTAATGAATGCTGTTATTTAACAATACCCAATGAGTCAAGTCAGGTTATTTTTCTTTGTATAGACCAATATCACCGATATTCCTCAGGTGGCTTTACTATCTGCAGCATGCAGCATACAGTACATACAGCATTATACCACGCTCAATCCTTAAAACCCTCAATTCAGAACAGGGGAAAATGGAATAAACCTCATGAAAGGCAACAAAGGAGGAATGTAAACGGATTAGACAAAGAAAGCAAAATCACTGAGATACAGCACGGAAAAAACAGGATGACTAAATTATAGAAGCATAACATATATAACATATATGAAGAATCTCATCAGGAGGATATTCGAGATTTCCAAGTGCAAACTACAAAAAATAGAAATGACCTGTGGCATGCAACGCATTTTATGCTTCATTTTTGTGCACATTCATATTTGTGAAATCCCTCATCAAATCACAGTTTAGTACTCGTCCCACAGCAACTGGAGCAGTTGGGGGTTAAGTCCTGCAGTCAAAGCCATCCGATGTGATCTGTAGCTGTTTTGTCACATAACCAAAGAGATACAAGCTGACAGCTTCTAATCTTTAGCCAAAGATCTACATGCAGTATCTGTGTAACTTGGAGTTTTTGGTTTCATTTAAAGCCATACCTTTTGGCTGTTTAACTAAAGAACAGCGTGGGGCCGTAGATCCCTCTTGAAACACTTGGCAACTGTGGAGGTGTCATTTCCTGCTATTGCTTCAATGTTACACAACAATGTACTGCCTTGGGATATAATCCTCTCTATCCGTTACACAAAGGGAATCGTCTTATAGCTGTGGTGCATACAAATTCACACTCATACTCAGTTGATGAAGCAGGGAGTCTATGAAATTCAGCACAACAGTTTTGTCTGTTTTTTTTCGGAGGCTGCAGATTTTCATGGCTTGCTTTCTGTCTACGCAGACAGTGAGCCATACGTAGCTACACCTCTGTGAGTTATTCATGATAGCCCCCTTTTCTGTGGGAATGCAGATGAAATTAGCACAGACATTTATAGTTTTTGGCTTTATTTGAGCATTTCAGATTAACAGATGGAGACACCCACTATTATCACCCCATAGTCTCTGTTCCTCTCAGAGAACCTATTTGTGAGAGGTGTCAGTGCAATGTGCAAACTGTGCACTAGACACATGCCCCAGTGGGAGTGTTTGCGTGTGTGTTTGTGTGTTTAAAGTGTATTTGTATGTACAGTGTGCACTGCGGTTAGGTTCAAAGCACCTAATACTAGGTGTTGCATAATGAATGTAGTCTTTTGTGTGCAGATGCTTATGTGCTTTTGTTTGCATGTGTGTTTATATATGGATGTGTGTGCGGTAACTCACACTTGGCATCACAGCAGACCGCAGCCCACTGGTCCATCTGGGCTTCCCAACAGTGCATTTCGCAGTGAGATAATCCCCCACTGCCTCGTCCTCTACCTCCCTCTGCTTCACAGCTCTCTCTCTCTACCCCCACCTTCATCCCCCTGAATCTCTGCAACAACGCCAGCAGCGCCGGTGTAGCAGCCAACCGGGGTGGTAGGGGAGCCTGCCAAGCTCCCATGTCCCTCTCTACTAATGCCCAGTCTGCCGAGGAGGCCCAAGAGTCTTGGCTGCTGCTGGCTTGTCCACACTAATCCTCAGATCTCAAGGTGAATGCTGTGCAAGTGTTGGCGGTGAAGCTGGCTTACAGTCGAAATAGGAACACCATCCCTGAGACTGAAGCTGTGATAAAGACTGGGCTCATGTTTGGGTGTTCAAATACTTGGATGGTTTGAGGGAAAGGGATTCTGGTGGTACAGTAAATGGAAAGGGAAGTGTAGCATGGTAGTGACAAGTGTACAAGCATGTTGCGCTCCTAAAATTGACGTTCATATACAACTAAACTACATTCGCAACAACATTTTGTCAGAATGCCTCCCAGATTATGTTGTTGGCTATAATAGCGGCATGGCTCTAAGGTTGGCATGGCTGACCATGATGGTTGTTCCATCCATCACTTTTGATCCAGACTGAGTTGTAATGACTTTCATGATCCAGTGACTTTTCTTGGGCTCACACCAGCAGGTCAAAGTTTTCATTTTATCCTGACAAATGGATTGGCACAAAACTGTATGGGTAATGTAAAGCATTTAAAGGCTTCATCACATGTGGTTATAGGTGAAATCTGTCTCTGAAGAATAAATCTGAGTGAACATGGTAATCATTATACATGCTATCATGCTGATATTAACATTTAGCTCAAAGCACCTGTGTGCCATAGTACAGCTGCTAGCATGGCTGTAGACTAGTACATGATGAGGAAACACTTATTTTATATACAACATGTCTGCAAACTGTCCACTGTCATTATATGTAATTTCTTACAAAATCCACTCCAGGCAGCTAGATACATTTTCATGGTTGGGTTTAGGATACTTGTTTAAGGTTAGGCAAAGATTGTGGACTTGAAACACAGGATGAGACATGTTGAATGTTTCAATATTAAAGCAAAATCATCTTTACATAACCAAGTATTGCAACCTAAACCACAGGAGATGCAGGGCGGAAATCTTTTGCTTTGTACACCCAAACGTATACCGCAACTTCCTGTTTATGACTATATGTTCAGTATAAGGATGTCACGTTTTCTGGATTGGGAAAACAAAAAGAACTGTGAGCATAACTTAAGTTTTGTGTTTTTGTGTTTCCTTTTAGCCTATCTGGCAAAGAAGCAAGAGATTTATTTTCTAAAATATCTGTCTTTATGATGCAAAAAAGGCCTTGATTGAGTTTCTTGTCATGATAAGTTAACAAAGCTACAAACCAATGCTGAACTTTAAGCCAACAGCATGTAGCATAAAAGAGCTTTGTCAGAGGTGTAATCCTGAGGCATGTCTTTATGAATCTTAAACATCTTAGTCAAAGTGCACAGGGAGTCTTTTCAGCTGGTTGTTTTATCCTTGAGATCAATGTTATCTTAGCTCTGATGGAATCAGTGTCCAACATTTAGACTTTTAGATTATAGAAACAGTCGTTAAATTGATGACATGCCGCTGACCTTGTCACTTGGACAGCTGCTCTCCCATCAGATAACCCTTTGAAGCAACATGCTTTCAACATACTAACGACACTCGTGCTCATTTTCTTGTTAGCCGGCCTGCCCAGCGACAACAAGATCCAGGTTAGCTGCATAGACTGTACTGTGAAAGGCTTAGCTGTTGTCTGTTGATGTAATGAATTCATGTGATTTGGTTCAAAAGACTTAAGCATGCTCTTCAGTGTGTGTGTGTGTGGGTGGGTGGGTGGGTGTGACATGAGGATACTAAAATATAGCTATAAATATTAAATTACTGGGGCATTAAGTCATATTTTCCTGCCTTATAGCACAAAAAGGGTCATAATATTTCTTTAGTCTTTATTTGTCCCCATAAATGAAATACCACAGTAAAAGACACACAATTTAATTTAGGGCTATTGATGTGCTACACAGCCAAAAAGCAAATGACACTGTAGTATTATTGCCACTGTTTCTTGATAAAATATCACCTGTTCTGCAGATCTGTGCACTGAAAAGATAATGTGGCTTATTTTGTTTCTATAATATGGTTTCTTGTGTCATTTATGGGCTTCCATAGCACAAGTGGACGGGGTTGTGGAGAGCTTGGCAAAAGATTTATGTTGCTTTTTATGTTAGTTATTAATAGAGGCTGTTAAAGATCAAAGATTACATAACCTTGTGTTCTTTCTCTTAATAAAGTACCTGCTCTTCTGCAGTTTGCACCAGTTTTTGTAATGGTAAAGTATTTCTGTAGTATCTCAAGATTGTCATGAACTGTCGAGTCTCTGGTTTGACTAGTTGCTGGTTTATTTTTCATCTATCACATAATTTTTAAATATAATTTTGTGAATTAATGCCAGAAAAGGAAATTACTAATCCTATGTACAGACCATAGACTGTAAAAAAAAAAAAAAAAGAAAAAGAAAAAAAGATAGACGTAGCTTTTGTGGTGTCACTAATTGGTTCGTGGACTTGTTTGGCAGTTTGACCATCACCATCTTGACTTTAGTGACCATATTTGGATAAGAGGTGGCACTGACCCGAACACTAGTGTTAGCTGCTAACTTGGTTAGCACAGTGCCTTTACACTCAATGGTTATCTGTGATAATGTTAATGCTAATGCTAATTTTGGCTGAAAAACAGTCAGAAAACAGCCCAACCGATAAACAAAATGTACTTACCAGATAAACTGAACATGTGACTTCTTAGAGGATATTTTAATACAGCCAAACGCTGAACAAGACTGTTTTAAGTGACCAGAATGTTACAATTAACTTTCATGAATTGAAAATATAATGACAGCTACACCATATTCCTTTTCTAATCTGGGGTTATGCAATCTACGTAACCAACGCCAAAGCATGCTTCATCATCTATTTTACTGTAAATGGGACAATAGTTTCTAAATCATGGTGTGAAGATCAGCTTTTTAGACTTGAATTGTAGCTTGTAGATGGAGAACTAAAACCAGGTCATATTTTTCCTCTATGATGTTACTAGTCATTCACAACCAACCCTAAAACAAAATGAACCGCTGTTTTTGAAATTCAAGTTGAATTCAATGCTTTGACTTGTATTTCACGGGGCATTTCATCTGCAAGCTATCTACATATAAAGTAATTTTGGAGAGATTTCTACCAAATCTTATATGTGAGATGAAAACACAAAGCTCTAGTTTGACTATCTTACAACCCCTTGTGATGGGCATTACACCATAGTTATACATATCAATACCAGAGAACAGTCTGTTTATCCTAATATTTTTGCTATTTCCACTGCTTTGCCCTGCTGAAGTTGCCCTTAGGCATGGCAGTTAATCCCTCCATGGCTCCAGTATATCTTCTGTGAACAGAGCACTGCTGAAAAGATGTTTACAGACCCACAAAGTCTTTCCTGACAAAAAAGAAAGTTGAAAAAATGAACTGCCTACCCCTCAGCTTGAATGCCTTTGTGCCATAATCATGGTGTAATTTGACATTAATGTTAATTCTCAGCTATTATACAGAAAATAGCTAAAATTGTGTGTAAGACAGAGGCAGGGTAGTTAGTTTCTTGCTTGTGGCTTTGTTTTATACCAGACTGGTGTAAATGACACATATCTGACCCTGTCTATAACAGTCCCATCAGTAGCAATGGAATCATCTGTGTCAAATATGGTTTGACGCTCCTACTTATCTAATTACACCATGATTACACAAGATGAGAGCTGTGGCCCAAAGCATTACCACATGTCTAAATCAGCTTGAATGTGTGGTGTTATTTTTCGAAAGCAGTCCCAAAGCTCACTGAGATACTGAGAAAGGATTCATAGGACAAACAGTAATGATACATCCTGCAGGCTTTGCACATAAACTGTAAACCAGTTTATGTGATACAGATCGCTACAAAGTTGTTCCCAGTGAGTGAATATGTTGTTTTGGCAAAGTTGGAGGCATGTTGCACAGTATGAGAAGTCATTGTGTTGTCCAAGATTTGTTTGCCATATTGTGCTTGTTGTAACATGGGTAACATAGGGGAGGATGAAGGGAGGGTGGTGTAAATATTCTTTCACTGTGACTTTTTCTCAAGAGTGACAAATGACAAGATTTAGGGAATTTGGTGGCCAGCTGTCACATCAGTCAGACGAGCCAGACGAGAAATGGTTATAAATGATTTATTATTTCTGGGTGTCTGCCGGACGCATGGAGTGACAGAAGTACCAAAGCGACTGAGCCATGACTCCCTCAACACCACCAGTGTGTGTGTGTGTGTGTGTGTGTGTGTACGGGTGGGTGGATGGCAGTGCCGCACATTCTGCTCATCCATCTGGTTCACTTGGGGATTGACAGTCCGACATTTGCATCCGAAAGAAAGGGGAAAATGTTACCCGACTCCATTTGAATTGCTTTCCGCCTGATTCGAATCCCGCTCACATCTCACGTTTTGTGTTCCCTCAAAGTTAAGCCAAGCAAATATTTCACTCACTCGCATCACAACAAATAAAACACTTTCCGCTTTGATTTAGTATGATATGAGTGGAGCAGTGACATACGTACTGTGGGCAAATTTCCAAGCCTGTTTATACCTCCTGAGGCCCTCTACATTATGTATATTTCTGCTTGATGTAAACAACAAGCTAGCTGGAGAGCTTTTAATGCATTATTCAAGGTTATACTATGAATTAACTCGGTTACAATAAAATGGTCCCTTTTAAGCTCTGCCTCAGTAGAGTTACATCTCTTCTGGAGAACATTAAAAGGAATCTGAGGATGACTTGTAGCATCAAATTGCTTTTGATTCTCTTCACGTTTGTTGTTGAAAAAGAAACCAACTGAGGCAGCATCCTTGGAAAAGATTTTCAGCGAATTTGTGAGTCCAGCTCGGGGCAACCCAAATCTCATCTTATATTACTTTTTCATTTCCCATTTATTCTGCACCTGCAAGGTGGAACTTTTGTTTATGATATGATAATGATGTTGAAGTTTGTATGGTGGTGTCTTGCATACAAATATGAGCTGCCTGCATGGGATCACAAAGCACAAAACAATGAATGTAAAGCAGATGCAGTATGTGGCCCATACATCTCTGAATCACACTGGAAAAAGTCCTAAAATTAAAGAATAACAGTTTCCTATCTCAGAAGTCTTCTGTAAAAGTAATATACAACAATTATATCCAAGACAAATCAAGATAAAGACTAAATAGTCTAAGATGTTGACTTCATTTTCCAGGGTTTTGAGGCAAAGTTATGTAAAAACCTTAGACTGTAAAAAAAAAAAAAAAATTTAGCCATCATGATGTCACCCACTGGTTTGTGAACTCACATTTTGAAGCCTTGAGTTTGCATTTTGATAATCGCCATCTTGGATTTTTGAAAAGGTGGACGAGAGAGAGGAGCTGACCCTAATGCTAGCTGTTAGCTTGCTTAGCACAATGCTTTCACAGTCTGTAGTTAAATGTTATCATTCTAATGCTAATGCTAGTAAAAAAAACTTAAAACAGTTCAAATAAAATGTATATACTGGGGAAAAAATAAACATCCAACTCCTTAGAGGCTTTTTTTAGTACAATCAAACTCTAAACAAGACATTTTTAACAGACCAAAATGTTATAATTAACTTTTATAAACTGAAAACACACTGAAATAGAAACAGCTACAACTACGCCCATACTGTATGAATCTGGAGTTACATCATGGTTACATTACTTAACCAATGTTGTTGCCATGGTAGCGACTTTCACCCACCTGTCATTCAAAGCAGCCACACCCTTAATTTTGCATAACTTTAAGCCTTAGTAAAATTTAAACAGGTGGGTTATATAAAATTCACCCCATATACATTTGAAATGAGAGCGGAAATAAGCACTAGAGATAAAAACATTGTTTTTTTTTGTACCAGGCTGTAAACATGTAAAAATGTTGTTTTTCTGCTGTTTAAGTTGGACATTTTAACATGAGGACTGACTCACTTTTGGAGCCAGCCTCAAGTTTTTGGCACTTCCGTGCTGGCTTCATTTTTTAAACCCCGGAGATTGCTGCTTGACAAAAACATTACAATGAGAGCAGTGAAAAGTCAAGGTCAGATTTGTTGAAAGGCTATAATTGTTCTTCAAATGTCTCCAGACTCAATTTTAGCATACCAAAGCTTTCCTGTTTTCTTGAACCATTTTCTTCAGCCCCAGTTTCCATATTTATTTCCAGGAACCCACACAGTCCATCCAATTAAACGCTGAGCGGTCATATATATTATCTATCTTTAGTTGAAGAAATGTCATCTCCTTTTCTGTTTTGTCACAAGTAAAGAAAATCTTACTGATTTGAAAAGGAAGCATGCAAATTGGTGTTTGCTGTTGACGGCTGATGACCAAGAACAGTGTGGCCAACTTTTCTTGGCCACGAAGCTTGTTGACTGTCCACACATTGGCTGGAGTTTCCCTGGTTGCTTATCAAGGAATAAAAGTACTTTCAGTTGTTTGCTACCACGTTGCTGACAGTGTGAATCTGTGCTTAGAGTTGAAAAGTCACCTGGAAATAAGTTCTCCCAAAGTAAGAGGCCTTTAAAGAGTGCCATTATAAATTAATACTGCAGATAGTTGTGTATTTTAGATCAACAATCTGGTGTTTCTCAGCCAATTGTTTAGCGCCATTTCTTTTAACTACTGGCAGCTCAAGAGGAAAAAATTGTTCCTACAGACGGAGCCAAATCACTGTTTGGACTGTGTCCAATGTACAGCAGTAGTTTAATAATCATGTAGTAAACCGTGGGACTTCCACAGAGGCTACATCTGTATTGTCACAACCGTTACTGAATTAAATCAATGGCGGGGGGTTTTTGTTTTCTGTCATGTCTCAACAGGGGTGGAACTGCTCGCTTTGTACAACCACCCGCCGGTCCGAGAGGGGCAGGTGAAGTACTACACCGTCAAGGTGCCACTGCGGGTCCAGAACTGTGACGAGGGGGTGAAAGGAGTGGAGGCCAACTGGCTGGATCACATGACGCAGCACTTCAACAACGGAGCCTCACTGGTCGACGGTTATTTCCACCTGGGCAACGTAAATGGTAAGGATGCGTCACTCACTGTTACTGCAGAATGCTAAATAGACTGTACTTATATAGTGATTTTCTAGTCTCAGAGTGCATTTACACTATCAATCTTTATCAATCAATCTTTATTTATATAGTGCCATATCACAACGAAAGTCATCTCAAGGCACTTTACACATAGAGCAAGTCTAGACCGAATTAAATTTAAGGAGACCCAACATTCCCACATGAGCAAGCACTTGGCGACAGTGGCGAGGCGAGTGGCCTCTTTTAAAGGGAAGAACCCTCAGGCAGAGCCGGGCTCTAAAGTGGGCGGCCATCTGCCTCGACCGGTTGGGTTGACACTACATGTCACATTCACCCATTCACAAACACGTTCATACACTGATGACAGCGGCTACCATGCAGTGTGCCAACCTGCTCATCAGGAGGAGACTAACATTCACTCACACATTCATACAACTTGCTGTTGGCGCAGCCATCTGGAGCAATTTGGGGTTAAGTATCTTGCCCAATGACACATCGACACATGGACTGGAGCAGCCGGGAATCAAACAGCCGATCTTCTGATTAGTGGACGACTGATCTTCCTCCTAAGTTTTTCCAGGAAGAAAACAAAATGTCTCATAAAGAATAAAACACACTGCATTTTTTATATTCAGATATGCTGTTTTCAGGTTACATGAAATTAAAAAACATAACAGAGTTTTGTAATGAGCAAAAAATATATTACAGTATTTTACAGATTTCTACAGAATTGATCTTCCTCAGCTCCTCAGATTTTAAGTGAAAACAGTTCCCAAATTGCCTCTTTTTTATTTCACAATATCATCAGTAACATAGTCACCGTTAGGCAGATGCAGAGTTAATGCTGACTTCTGTAAAACAGAAATTCCTATGGCAGGTAATGATGCACCTTGCCCTGTGTATCATTAATTATGCATTAGCTGGCATTCACCTTACACCAGACAAAAAGCAAAACACATTTGACTAACAATTATAGGTGTGTGATTCTGATAATACCTCCTCTGTCTATGTTAGGAAGTGGTTTAAAACAGACACTGGATGACTGCAGAAACTGTGGTTATCAAATGTTTGAATTTTAAAGCTCCATTAAGTAATAATTTTGATATTAACTTTAAATCAAAAGGCGATATTACAAGTGCCGGATCCACAGAAAATTCAACACCAAACTCGGCAGCTTTTAACCTATTTTGTCTCATTGTTTTGGTCTGACAGCACTTGCCCAACCCTACATAAGAAACAGTAGGCAGCCATTAACATCACACAAGCCCCGACAAGCAAAGCACTACATCACCAACAGTTGAAAGCTGAAGTAAATGAGAGGGTAGAGAAAAACATTCAGCACTTAGCGGTTAAAAACCCAGATATTTTTGGGTAAAGCTAAAACTCAAGCAGACATTGGACTTAACATTTATTAGGTAGCTTTAAACATGACTCTAATGGGATACTCATGTTGCTCTGTGTCTGCTGGATGGCTAAGGAGGCAATTTTTTTGCAACTTATGAGCCGTGACAAATTGATGAGGCAATGATAAATCACGGTTGTCTTTCTGAGAATCTTTCTGCCCCATTCTCAATGATCTCTCCATCATGTAAGCGATAGCTCAATCATAGAGCATGGCTCGGTTTACAACCATAACAATGCAGTTTTTTCCCCTGCAGTTGTTTTAATGTTGGACAATAAGCTCAACATCAGAGTTTAGCCAATGGCTTTATATGCCATGTACACCAACTGTATCAACTGAAGTTACAATTTGAACTGGAATAATTAGGTTTTTCCGGTTTGTAAGAAATAGACAGCACAAATGACAGAAGGATGGTGTTTTCCACAGTGTACCCGACATGATGTGATGCTGTGCTATAGAGATGCTGTCAGAGCCTGAGGTTCATAGAGCTGTTTGGTGTCCTCTTGTAAACTATTTCCTGTTTGGGTTTTCCTCTTCCATCAGACCCCAGGGGCTCTGTGCTTCACTCTGACACTGGCGGAATAAGCCAGCTACAGTAAATAAGAGTCATAATTCATTAATCTGTGAAAGTGAACGCCTCAGCAACTCTGAAACACAGATAATTAACCTGATAACAAATGAGTGCCTCCTTGCATATTTTATGTCCTGCGAATGGAGTAATGAAGTGTATTATTATGATTCAATTTTTTTTTTTTTGCTCATTAGGGTCCTCTAACATATTTTGCATTTTCCATGTGCTGTTAAGATATGCGTCTCTCGAACAGCGAATTTACTGGATAAGATAGCAAGCACATCAGCCTCCCTGAATGAAACTTCCTCTACCTTCACTGACTTGCAGGACTGAATTCAGCTCACAGCTTAAGTTAAACCACTTTAGAAAACAGGCAACTTTACAGAGGTGAATACTTTACTTTGTGGATTTTAGTCTCTCCAGAGGAGCTGGCAGTGAGCCATCAAAGCGACATCCCATTTGTTGTTAGCGGCTAATTACATCAAACACCCATGCAGCGCAGGGCTTTAGAATCAGTATCCTTTCCTGCCGTCTCCATATTTAGCTTCTTCTTTGAGACGAGTCTCGGGATTCATGATGAGATGCTTCGCACAAGGCAGGAGACCATCTCAACCTCCTAAACATCAAGGACATGTTTGACGGCAAAACAATACACTAAAGGACATGAGCTGACAGAGAGAGACGCATGCAGTTAGGTGGGAGATTGTTTTGACAGTTACATCCTTGTTTTGAGATGCAGAGCGACCGGCATGCTTCAGCTTGTCATGTAACTACTGAAAGATACAGCTGCAGTCTAATGAGTGTAATTGTGCGTTTTTTTCTAAGAGTGACCTTATTTTCTTTTTATACTATTATTGTTTTTACACTATTTAGTATTTAACCAGAGTAAATGTTGCTGAGCCAGTCTACATTTTATTATGGATGGGCCACTTTGGTCCAGGCTGAAATATCTCAACCATAATAAGATGGATTCATGTTCCCCTCAGGATGAATTAATGACTTTGGTGTCACCTTTACTTTGCCTCTAAATTTGTCTCATGCTTTGGTTTATGACTAAATGCCTCCAAAACTAATTACATTAACCTCAGCCTCAGCTTTCATTTGTTTTTCATTCTAATTGGCAAACCATGCTAACATGCTAAAATTATAATGGTGAACATGATAAACATTTTACCTGCTAAACATCAGCATGTTAGCATTGTCACTGTGAGCCTGCTTAGCAATTCTGCACTTCAGATTTTGTTATGTGAAGCACTTTGAGCTGCTTTTCTTGTGTGAACGGTGATATCAAAGCAAAGAAAGTTATTATTATTCTGTTTGAGAATTGGCTGCTACAGCTTCAACTTTTGACTACTTGAGCCTGATGGTCCTGATTTCAACTGGAAACTCTCAGCTTCAAAATCCTGCAAACCTGCCTGATTGGAAGGTTTTGAGCAGTTGTAATGCTGTATAATCTGAGACAGATTATATATTTTAATTTGGCATCTTTAAAAATACTTCAGCTCTCCCATCAGTCATCCGATGTGACATTAAAAGAAGAGCCATGTCAGTGCCATCACTATTATGCTACACTACCATGATCTTTACTGAAGTCAACAGTAACCATGCACAGTAAACCCAACAATTGTTCATAATTGTGCTATTGTTATGGAAAGGCCATAATTCAGCCATTGATTGAAATTAATTATCCATGCAGCTCTGAGCTTTTGAAGCTTAAATTCTAAATAGTAACATAATTTATAGTCAACTTGAAAGCACTCAGGGAGCTGCATACCTTAATCATAGGGGGTGAGAGGGTAATGAACGATGTGACTTTGTGGATAATATTCAATATTAATAAGAAACTGAGGACACTGCAATATTAGCATAGTTATATATCAGTTCATAACCTTCAAATAAAGCATTTTTCTTTTATGTGGTTTCATGGCACTGATCTTGATGAATTAGTAAGGATTTATTTACTTTTTAAATCTTTTAACACTTTTTAAACCTAAATACATTTAAGAGTAACACTTCCTTTGCTTTTATTGTGAGGAACATGACAAGTTAAGAGTAAAATGGACCTTCAAATATAAAATGTCAACGTAAGAGTATGTTGCTGTTGACTTAGAGATTGTCTCTCTTTTGTTATATCAAGTACATCAATGTTCATGTTCCTGGCAGCCAGACGGCGACTCTGGCCTTTTCCTAAATACTGTGCTACCTTTCTATTGTCTCCGACAGTCGGCTGTTTGACATGGTCCAGAGAGATGCACGCTCACACAAAAAACACACTGTGTCCCCATGATCCTTCTAAAGATGGGTTTCCATGGTGAAGCTGGATGAGAAAGCAATAGGGGGCATTGTTTGCATGTGCATGTGCGTGTGTGTGTGTGTGTGTGTGTGTGTGTGTGTGTGTGTGTGTGTGTGTGTGTGTGTGTGTGTGTGTGTGTGTGTGTGTGTGTGTGTGTGTGTGTGTGTGTCGCTCAGACGGTGTGTGTGAGTCCTGTCTGGTGTGGCAGCAGTGTTTGCTGTGAGTGGAGATTTCGCCTGAGCCACAGGTCGGATATTAGAGCGATATTGAATTTACAGATCCTAAGCTGCACGCAGGCCCCAGTGTCATAAGACACGCATTAAAGATTCATACACATTGTGGCACTGCCTGCAAACTGGAACACACATACTGAAGGCCTACATACATCCACATATAGCTATAAATATAACCATTTACATACACACACACACACACACACACACACACACACACACACACACACACACATGTTCATGCTACCTCCCTGAAGAAGAGTGTTTCCTGAAGAATTGACCATAGTGATGTTGGCAGGGAGTTTGCCTTTGTCGTTGTTTAGCTTAAGCTATCTCCAGAGCCAAGATGAGGATTTTTAGCTTGGTTGTGAGACATTGAGCTATTCATATGCATGACAGTCAGCCCTCACTGGTTTCTAAATTTGGGCAAAGCCAATAGGGGGAGGAAAAGACGGTGTGTGTGTGTGTGTGTGTGAGAGAGAGAGAGAGAGAGAGAGAGAGAGAGAGAGAGAGAGAGAGAGAGAGAGAGAGAGAGAGAGAGAGAGAGATACGGGGGATATGAAATCACATAAGGTGTTTTTTAGTTTTTTTTGGTGAGAATAAATTCTGGGAAGGGAAACGATGTGCCAGCGTTTCTCTGAGACAAACGTTGAGAGGTGGAATTATAACTCAGAGGTCTGTGATGTTTGTGCATGTGTGCGTGTGTGTGTACATTTGTGTGCATATCGGCAGGATGCATTACTATGCGGTCGCAGCTATATGTATATAGGTTGTGACAGCTCAGCATGTGTCCCCTCCACCAGTGACAAGACAGGTTCTGATGTCTTCACTTAGCGCTGGTGGTCGCATGCAATTCAGTGCTTTGGGGCAAATGGAAAATAATGATAAAATAACAATGATAATCTTTATTTATAGTGCACTTTTAAAAACCAAAGCTACAAATTGCTAGAGTAAATTAAAATGAATAGATTTTATGATAAAACAGATAAAGATAAATCCAGTAATGGAAGATGAAAGAAAAGAAAATTAAAAAATACATATAAAAACAAAAATAAAAGACAGAAGTTCAAATGAAATTGAAAAATGAGGAAAAGCTCTTAGATAAAGATGTGTTTTAAGAAGAGATGACTGACTGCAAACTCTCTGTCCCCTGTAGTTGTCGACCAGGTCTCTGGATCAGATAAAAGTCTGCTTGAAGATGTCAAACTACGTACAGACTCATGTTGTACGACAATGTCAGAAATATAGCAGAGTACAGAAGCTGTGAAAAGCCTTAAAAGTAATCAGTAAAATCTCAAAACCAATTCTAAAAATGCACTCAGACGGTCAAAATAAAACCTCTTATAAGCTTTGAGCATTTTGTTTGCTGTGAAAATATGAGCCAACAAACGGCAGGAATCACTGTGCATCAGTGACAAACACAAACTGGTTAAGATTAAATAAAAAAGACAGTTGTAGATCAGCAACTTCTCAGTGAACTGTAAGAGAAAAGTGAGAAAATGTGACATTTATTTATTGAGCACTTGGATAATCCCTTTGTTACACATCAGCACAAGAGCAAATCTAAGTAAGGATTTGACACTGCAGATGTTACAGATGCTGAAGTTCCATGTTTTTATCCTGAAAAGACAGTCCTCTGTGTCTAGTTAAGGAAATGACAACTCCCACTGAAGCTTCAGTCATAAAATTATATTTAACGTGTGAAAAAACACAACGTCATATGTATAATTGACTGCTGTACAAGAGGACAGATGCCTTCCACAGCTGAAAGAAAGCAAATGTGCTACCCGACTCCAAAGTGAATTTAATCTGTCAATGAACAAATGGTCCGCATGTCAGCCAATAACAGTAATCACACCAGCTGAGCATTATGTCTGTTCTCATATAAGTGCTTTAGAGCTACAACGATCAGTCGGTTAATCAATTAGTTGCCAACTATTAAATTAGTCGGCAGGTTTTTTTGATAATCTATATTTTTGTCTTCTTTGATAATAAACTGAATTCATTTTGGGTTGTGTGCAGTTGGTAGGGACATGAGAGATTTGAGGACGTCAACTTGGGCTTTGGGAAAGAGTGATTGACATTTTTCACAATTTTCTGACATTTTATGGGCAAAACGACTGATTGATGAATCAAGAAAATGATTGACACATTAATCGATAATCATGACACATCTCCACTTCCTGCCACAAGGCAAAAGTGAAGCCAACATGTTCTTGTGTCTGGGAGCTGCCAGAGTCTGTGCAGTAGAGTCGAGCCTGACGGAGGTTTGAGAGCGGCTGTCACAGCTGTCAATCATGATGTCACACCTCCTTTTTTTAATACCGTCAAAAAACTCATTAAAAAACTAAATGTATCAGAAAAATTTGCACTTGGACAAACACCACTGTGATAAAAAACTACATAAAATGACAGAAACCATCTTTGGGGAAGATTTATTTGATGTGTACTTTGATATTTTTGTCTGAACATGGAGGGGGCGGGATTTATAACCTATACTGCAGCCAGCCACAAGGGGCAGTTGAGATGTTTTGGCTTCACTATTGGGGAGCTGTCATGATGTCCATATTTATATACTGTAAATGGTTATAACTTAGATATTACATAGATAGATATTCATAAATAATAATATAGATTAACAATTCAGAGTTTTACCGTGTGCTCTGTGTTTTCACAGTAAAGCAAATGGACTATACATTTGCAAACACCCCCTGGTATCCAATCACCATGCTGTCCACTCTCTGTTCCCTCACTGCCAGCTGAAGTCTGCCCAGTAACCCACAGGTACCAGCCTGCCAGCTGCCAAACCTTTGGCTCCGCTGAGAAGAGCCACATCCAATCCACACACATTATACACCCTTGCCTCTTTCTCTCCTTCTCACTGTCCCTCTCTGTGGATGTCCACACGTCCTGTTTGAAATATAGATAAGCTGTCAGCGGCCTGTCTCCAGTTCTCTGAGGCAGTGCCTGGCACGCATGTTTAAATCATGTCAGCAGACATGACTCGGGGAGAGTCACTGTCCGGCTCGGCAGCGGTCAGCTGGACTTGAACACACACGCTGACCTGCGTGGACTTGTGAACACAAAAATGCAAAAATTTTGATTTTGAACATTTTAATTGACTAAATTACGTTGTAGTATAATAATCTACAATATTGTGATATGAATTAATATCTGCAGCTCTTTCATAATGACTCAACCAGGGAAGACAGTTCATCCTCCGCTGAAAATGTTTCTTTTGAGTGATCAATATTTTCACCCTGTAGGCTTGAAAGATGCCTTGAAAATGTTTGTTGTTTACTCCTTACTACACATTAAAAAAACATACAAATATCCATGGATACCACTGCAGCATAATCCGCTTCTGATCAGTATGTTCAAAATGCTTCAAATAATTGTTACTTTGCCTATAAACTGCTAAATACGTTAACCTTTAAAATTTTTGAGAGACTTTCTCATGTCAGGTCAGTCATCAGGGGCAAAGGTTAGAGTTTCCCTTCACTGTGAAGCATTTTGGGTATAAAGATAAAGCACTAATCCATTATTATGATTTTTATTTTTATTAAGAGAACACCACAGCTTATCACCAAACATTTCCAAAAGTGTAGAGACTAAAATGAATGCCACTTTAACATAACATGAAGGAGATTCAGAGGAGGTGAGGGGCATTTAAGGACACAGAAAGAAACACCTCTGCTCCTCGTCCCAGCTCTGCAGACTGACTATAATTACTTTAATTTGTACACAGCATAAAATACTAAACTAATAAATGCAACATGATTTGGCAAAATACAAATAAACTAAAACCCAATAAGAAACGCACATATTGAAAAGAAGAGTTCACCAATCAGCTGATCATAATCCTATAAAACGGAGAAATATATGAAAGAAAATACAATAAAAAGTTGAACATTGTAATTTAAACACTGGACACATGCAAATACCTGATAATATCGCTTTGGAGAGTGCCTTTAGTGTGTTCAATTTCATGTTGGTGAGACACAAAATGGGCTTAATAGTTTGTTTCACATTTTCCAGTGCATGCCACGTCATACAGTATTAACCTTATGCACCAGATGGTTTGTTATGCAAAACCATCAGTTCATGTAGAACGTTTGGAAAAAGATCAGATATTTTAAAAAAAATCCTTGGAAGGTGATTGGATGAAACATCTGTCTAACACCACCTTACCTTGGGAGGCAGCTGGATTCAAGATCACAAGATTATGTGAGAATCCTCACAGGACGCTGACTGGTGGTTTGGTGGTTCGGACACAAGCAAATAACTTAAAGCCTGTAAAGATGGATTCTCCAGTGATCTGATCTGAAATCCAGCTGCCTCACAAGATAAAAACAGGATTAAATGTTATGGATATATTCCAGGCGGCTGTTGTTTTCCCCTAAATTTTGCTTGATATGAAGTTAGCAGAAACTTCTTTAAATGATGTAATATATTACAGCATCAGGTTGTTCAAGTTATATTATCATAGCAACTGGTGATTCAGTTAAACATTTAGTTTAGAAAAATAATTTAACTTTTAAAAAATGATGTATATTTTATTGTTGTCTTATTACATTCATTATTTTAAAGTAGGTTTATTAAATGTTTTTGTTCTAATCTGTTATTATCTTCATTATTCATTTGTTTATGTATTTCATTTTCATTTTACAAGGCAACATGTTTTAATTTTTGGTAATTTACTTGTTGTGCATTAGTCTCGCAATCCATATTTACCGTCCTGTGTGTTTGTTAATCACTCAGTTAAGCACTTAGAATTGCATTTGTATGAAAGGTGCTTTATTACTATATTTTTGATTGATATGATGGATTACATAACAAGTTTCAAGAGTCTTTTAAGTATTTTTTATATGATTGGAAAGCATTAGCTGCATGGAATAAGGGAAAATACAGCAAATCACAAGTATGATCCTTAAATCAGTGTATTAATTGTAGATTGAGGCAATAAAAGAATGAGTTGTACTTAGAGTAAATGAACCGGATGTGATGTACACCTGTAAATTGTTGCTGGAGCCAAACTGACTTTGCATTTAATGCACGACTTCATTGGAACAACTTCTGTTGTACTTTCTCTGCTGTTTGCTTGTTCAAAATGCATTGTGCTACAAATCAAAGTACAACAACAGGTTTGCGAACATGTCCGTGAATCTTAGGAGCAAAACAGCCTCCAAACTGACTGAGTATGTGCAGCCAAAGACATCACATCCACACTCAGACACTTACGCATCAAAAGCAATACTACGAACTCCACACTTTAAGTTTCACAGTCTCCGTGTGTCAGCACTGTCTACGCCCAACGGGATTCTGTTGTTGATCCTCTCCTCTGTCATTTCGGCTGCTGATTTCAGCTGCTGTGTGTCACCGGGTGTCACTTGTTGTCAACCTGCCTCACCAGCTATCTGACTTCCCCGCCGCCCCCCCCCCCCCCCCCATTTGCTTCGGTGTCTTTCAGTCCCAGCGCTGTCACTCCCTGTTTTTAGTGGGACTGTATTTGCATGCCTCACCCTGCGACCTTGAGTATGTGAGTCACGGGGGGGATGGAGAACAATTTTATTGAGAGCGCACAGCGGTTTTTGCAAGTGTAAACAACTTATTCTCAGTCGGCCTGCTGACTGCTCTGCTCAGCTCTCAGTCAATAGGCGCGAGATAATGTTTATTCGTGCACGCAACCGGTGCATTCCCTTGGCAGACTCAACCCCTCCAGCAACCAACTCCTTCTCCTCCACTTCCCTCCTTCTCTCTCTCTCTTTCTCTCTTTCTCTCCTCTGCTGAATGTCTATATGCATTATCACCAGAGACAGGCTGATCCCTGTAGAGCAACCACACAGAAAAACCTGTGTCAATCCCACCTGAGCGCTCCCTGTCGCGGAACCGATGGTGGGCCTCGGCGAATCACCTCTCCCAAAAATGCTTTGTTCCAATTATATGCTAAGCAGGAAAGGGCTGACAAATGTGATGGAGAAGCGTTGGATTAGGGGGTGATGGAGGGAGATGAGGAAGAGAAAAGGCGAAGAAGAAGAAGAAGAGAAAAGATGGGGTGAACAACGAAGATGTCTGTATTTGAGAGAACCAATGGATGTCTGAGAGATGTCTTCAATTGCGCGTGCTATGGTCCTAAATGGGTTTTCAGGGAGCAGGAAATAAAAGAGGCTGTCATCCCTCCACTCTATCTCTCCCTCTGTCTTGCTCACTCACTCCTTCTCTTACTATCTTCCTCTCTTTTCTTCTCTCCACAGGCTCTCGGGCCGCTTCTCCTCCCCCTATTATTAGGACCCAGTAATGAAATGTGGAGTGTCTTGTATTGGTTCCTGGGCCCCGGCAAACTGTATTAGTGTGTAAATGGTGTGGAAGTAATGAGAAAGCACTCAGGCCAGCCTGGAAGACTGGACCATGGGGCTTGAATTGTGTCTGCGTGTGTGTATGTGCATCAAATGAATAACAGGAGACGTTGGGTGGAGAGGGGTCCCGGCTCATGGGGGCTGGTGTTTCTTGTCTCAAATGCCAATGCTGCAATTGTTAACCTCCAAAAGAAGAGAAGCTTAGAAAATCTATTTGGTCAGCAGCACACAATCTCACTAGTGGCCCACAGCATCAACGTCAATGTCTTTATGTGGCTCACTTAATTCAAGTCTTTTTAAGGTGAATTATGCAGGCTTAGCAAAAGGATTTATGCTTTAATGCCTTACGGACTGACTTCATTAAACGAACGGCTACATTTTACCATCGCCAAAATCTGTCCATCTCTTTTAAAGCAGTGGTTCTCGGTGCTGATCCTCAAGACACGGAGCACTGCTGGTTTTAAATCCTATCAGCGACCGCAAACACCTTTCTACCCAGCTGTAATTAGCCCCTATTTAGCTTTCCAGCGTGAAAACCAGCAGTGCTCTGCCTCCTGAAAACCACTGATGTAGCACATAATGTCTCCTCTTCTTTTTTAAGATCCCAGAAGGGGAATACCTGCTCTTTTCTGTTACACTGTCTCCCTGCATAATGTATAAGTGCACATTGCTCATACAAATGGCCCACACCACTGGCTATGTAATAAAGAGGTTCGTGTGAGAACGTGGCTGAGTGATATCATTCCATTTCCTCTGGCCTGGAGGGTCTGGAGGAGCAGGGGAGAGACAAGACAGACACGCTCCATCTTGTAAATACTCTTTTTCATGGCTGGATTTTTTTCTTCTTCTTCTTCTCCGCAGATTTGCTGCCTAAGTCGGTGGAAAGTGTCTTCATCTTCCAGGAGGCAAACGAAAGCGAGCCGAATCTGGCCACCCCGATATACGACGCCATCGTGGTGGAGCAGTGGACCGTGATTGATGTGAGTGGAGAGATTTTTCTTTTCGTCACAGTATCACAGTTTTTTTGGGGGTGGGGGGTTTGTTGCTCTCTGCTACAAGTAGAGAGGAAAAGCTGTGGAGTTTTGGGGATTTTGTGGATGGCACACGTGATATTTTACATAACATATATATTTTTGAAACTATATAGGTACATTTAGAGTCTATGTTGGGCAATATCATATCATCTTAATCATTCACCAACCCTGAATGAAATCAGTTTATGATGATATGAGCTTCATTTGCAAAGTGACCTCTACTTCCCCATCGAACTGACTTCAGATTGTTTGTCCATGCCCACAAACACCTGTCAGTTGTGTAGCCTTCGATGCGGAGGTTGTCCATGAGCTGTTCATGTTGTACAAACATATTTTTTTGCATCAAAATTGAGCTTGAACATATAAGGATGTATTTGAGAAGTTTATATATCAAGTAAAGAATGAGCAAAAGAAGTGAAATCATTCTTCTAGTGTTGTTTATGAAGCCTCCATTGTGGCTGGAAGTCTACCAGACCTGAGGGCCTGCATAAAGGGCCAGTATAAGACAAATAAGGTTGTATTTCTTTTAAACTGTAAATCATGTTCAGTAAAGCCACAAAATATATATATAGACCTGGAAATGTGCAGGATATGTCTGCTTTAAATGTGTCAAGAGGCTGATGTAAGACATACCAGTGTGATTTTTCAAACGTTTTCCATATTGGGATGCACAGAAGAGTTACAAATTAAAGCTAAAATCTAAATAAATTATTGGAGATGTCTCCATAGCGTGTATGAAGGGCTACTGAATGATCCAATCATATGCTATCCTTCACAGTCACCAGATCTCAACCCAGGTGAACGCTAAGTTACCTGGAAGCTTGTCTTGAGGCTTAACACCTTATAACTTCTTAGCTATATATTTTTATTTTTTAACACAAATCCTCTTCAGTAGTCTGGTCCTGTAGCATTAAAATCACTCAGATCCATGCCCTTCCACCCTTTACTCACTCTTCAGCCAACCTTTCCTCCAACAACCCCAAAGGCAAATCTGGCCAATCTCAATTTATGGGACATGTGTCGCGGTCGCTTGTCTTATCAGAAGCAAACAAGCCCTTATCTGGCCACCGATTAGCGTCTCTCCTCGGCACAAATTCGAAGTTGGAAATTGATTTCTGTCCAGAGTTGAAAGCTTTGTGGCCATTTCACTGCCTTTCATCTGTTTGTATGTGTGAGTATGTGTGGTGTGTCTACACGTGTGTGCACGCGTCTGTTTGAGCACATGTCTGCATCCATTACGTGTGTGTGTGTGTGTGTGTGTGAATTAGTTTTTTATGTGTCTGTATGTGTTTGTAGATGCTATCTTGGTAATTGAATTTAGACTTTTTTCGGCCTGTGGCTGTCCAAGTGTGAAAGGAGACTTTTGTCCTCCAAATGTGACTCTCTGATAGTCCAGTCCAGCGTTGATGGCCTCATGTGCCAATGTAAAGACTCCTGCAGTCGTCTGGCGGCGACAGTAGAGCCTCCCCTCCTCCGAGAGGAATAGTAATACTGTTACAGCTTAATGGATTTCAAGGCTACCTCAGAAATGTCAACAGTAAACGACGCCGAATCGACACCCAGTGTTCCAGGAGATCCAATCAACTCTTCCAGTGGGACTTTATCAAAACTGTTTCACCTGAGCGATCTGCGCCGTGCCGAATTAGATTGACAACACACTCTTTCACAAAGGGCGATCAGGGCCTCACATCATCCTCATTCATTGTGATAACTGCCTAAAATTGATATGCAAAGTATCCTCACAGCTCATTATTGTTTCAGTGCAAAGATAATTACAATGAACATGCAGAATATTGATTGCGGGTGTTCTTTTTCTTCTTCATGTACAGTACGTCATCCCCACTCACACAAGTGCTTTACACTCACAAATTTTTCATACAATTTAATTTATTTTTCACAAAAGTCTGACAGGTGGTTGGATGTATGAAGCTCAAAAGAAGAAGAAGAAGAGGAGAACAAGCTGTTTCACTCAAGGCATGCAATCATTTACATTGTCGTCAAGTGCCAGTGTATCTTCTCAGGGACGGTGTCGGTTAATCAGTGAAGGTGAAAAAGTGTTTCAAATTGTTTCATTTATACAAAAGTTACAGTTAATCAGAGGATTTGCATTTGAAAAATTCCAAGCGTCTAATGGCATCAGATCTACAGGTGTTTGCAGCAGAGTGGTAATGAGCTGCAGTACACAGCAGTTATATCAGATTACAGACACATTACACTGTTTATAATCCGGATATTATACATTTTAATTCAGTTTGAAATGAGAGGTATTCAGTGTGCCAAAGCTGTGTTCGAGACCAGCTCAGGACATTTTTATTTTAATTTTAGTATATTTATTTCTGGATTTGCAGAAGGGGCATTCAGGGGGTTTCTTTTCCTCTAAATTAAAAGACAGGTCACAAATGTAAAACTGGCTGCAGTTACACGCACACTCATTTCCACTCTGATTGAAATTATTCCAACTGAAGATTTTGGGTCATTTCACGTGACATGCATTATATGTTTCAACACCGGTGATCAAAGCTACACATCCAGTTATGCTAAAACACAATTTCAATCATTGTACACAGTTGGATAGAGTTACAGTAAGTTAAATAAAAATGAATTTAACACACCAGATGGTCCTGGAATCCTCAAAGGACGCTGATTGGTCCAAACCACCGATGGTTTGGACCACAACGCTAAGTATACAGTTAAATAAAAATGCATATAATCCAAAACTAACCTTGCCCACATTAAGACCTGACAGCATCATATAAAATTACAAGAATACCTTCATCTAATTAGGTAATTCATTCAGTTTACTACCAAATAATGAACTAAATGAGTTTCATTTTATTTAGTTTATTTGTACTGGGATAACACAGATAAATGATAAAAGCACAATGACAAAAAAAGCCAACAAATATGACAATAACCAGACATTGTCGCACGGCAGACAAACAAAAACCTCTGACTTCAGATCAAATAATAGAAATAAATTATAGAAGAAAACAATCCACTAAAATAAATGTCAAACTGAAGAAGTTAAGATGCAAGTGCTATGGAAACTCTTTCTACTAAATGACAGCAGAAGACAGCCTGGAGGGAAACAGCACCAAAACAAAAGAATACATGAAATGACAAGCAAGGGAAATAAATTACGTACAGCGAGTAGAAGGCTGCATATATACTGCATTAAAATGCCATCAGTGCTAAAGAGCTCTTACAGGCATTTCGTGAAGCTTTCAAGAACAGGAAACAATGCAGATTTTTAGACAGTTGTCCAAAAAACATTTGCAGATGCAGCAGTTACCTGAATTTCACTTTTTTTATCCCCCCCCTGAGCAAAATAAGCTGAAAAGGATTCATATGGAGGGGGATGACATGCTCAAAATGAATAACTCATCATAGGTCTCTGCTATGAAACTCCAATTAGGACCAGAATCCCATCTCTTGTGTCCTGTGGGAAAATCAATACAGGAGCTGCCTTACAGCTAATGTACTGAAAGCTGTCTTTCCTTCCGCTGAGCTTCACCGGGGCAATAACATAACAAAACATGCTCTCCTTCAGACCTCCGCCAGCGTTGGTCTTAATATGTTTGCTCACCATGAGCCTCTGCGGGGAAATTTATTTATCAAGAGGGACAAAGTGCATTAGCAGGAAGGTGCTGTGCTTCAGTCTGTCTGCGTCCAAGTAAAACATAGTACAAAGAGACCAAAAGATGTGTGTGTGTGTGTGTGTGTGTGTGTGTGTGTGTGTGTGTGTGTGTGTGTGTGTGTGTGTGTGTGTGTGTGTGTGTGTGTGTGTGTGTGTGTGTGTGTGTGTGTGTGTGTGTGTGTGTGTGTGTGTTTACTAAAAGATGAACTGATGCTCACCTCACTATGGCTGATGTCTGTGATGATGGCTCTAAGAAGCGTCTCATCTTCTCTTTCATGTCTACTTAAAATATTGTTTAAACCAACATTTTTATAAAATCAGTTTTGTTTTTTGTTCATTGTTTTTTGCTGGATTACTTATTTGATTTTATCACTTTGTTTCTTCTCTGTAATTCGTGATCTACCTCAACGTCGTTCTGTCTTAATAGTCTATTTTTACCATCTCTACTTTTATGTAATCTGTTCTGTTTGTGTTGCCTTGTGTGGAGTGCTTTGCAACATTTGTTTTGAGTGCTATATAAAGTGCTATATAAACACATTTATTATCATTATTATCATCTACATCCAGCAGTAGATCCGTTATCACAAATGCAAACTCAGAGCTGTAATTTAAATTCTTAAGATAACAAGATGTCTAATATGTCATGCTGATGGTTAAACATTTATTAGACATGTATAAAGACGTATTTTGTCGTTTTTGATTTGGAAAACATAACAAAACACCTTAAAAACATGGAATCTCTGGTTTTAATATTTAATACAATGTAAACTTTGTATGTTTAAGCTTCAAAAAACTCAAGAGAAATGCAGATACAGGCTGCGTATGTGGGAGGCCGGGTTCCTTATTTGAATCGGGGGTCTAAGGATAGAGCTGTATAGATAAAAAACAGATTAAAGTCAGATATCCTGACTTTGAGTTCCTAATAGGGTCAAGCTCCAAAAACGCTGAATTCTATATATAATATGATGCGTCTACATCTTTCCTTAGATCCTCCCCTGCCTCATAAAACGCCCATATCTTTAAAACTCCATGCCTACATTTTTATAAGGTTTTCTGCTGAAGGGGATGTATCATGCACATTCTCCAGGTTTATGTTTTTATTATGGGGATCCACTGGAATATCTTTATCTTATACTGGTCCTTTATGCAGCCCCTCAGTTCAGCCTCTATCTGAAACAGGCTCTTCTTCTTCACTTGAAATGGAAACCTCTCAAAGTATGCGAGGACAGATAAACTGGCAACAACAATCTAAGTAATCTCAAAGAGAACATACATACATAAGTATCCCTCAAGTTTTTGACATCATATCAATAGAAAAATAACAGAAAAACACAAAAACATGTTATGTCACCTTTAAAAATCTGAGCCCAAACTGAGATTGCCAATGCAATCACATGAGTAATATTCTCAGACTTCACAAAGCTCCTCCAGAGCTACAGAAGACTATTTTCACAGGCTGTGTAGTGCTCCGTGTGATCAGTACATTGACTTTGTTATAAAAAATAAATAAATAAAAATCAATGGATGTTCCTTTAAGAGGAAAATCAGTGCTCTGTTGGTCAAAAATCAATGCACACTTGCAGTGTTTGGCCACGGTCATTTCACTCAAATCCCAAAAGTGTGTATACTCCACTTACACTCCACTCTTACAATCCATGCAGATTGTCTCGGTTTTATGTGCTGTGTGTGCGTGCGTGCGTGCGTGCGTGCGTGCGTGCGTGCGTGCGTGCGTGCGTGCGTGTGTGCGTGCGTGCGTGCCATTACTCTAAAATACAATGGAGGCAAATTGTAACAGCACAAATCTCAATAATGGATATGTCCAAACTTCAGCACATAAAACCAAAAGTATCCTTCATGGCCTCATGCAACTGCAGGTAAATGAGAAATTATATTTGTATTTTTGTTATTTTTTTGCTATGAGACCCTTTAAAATATTCCTTACTGGAGCAATAATACTATATTAGGTGTTTGTTATTATAATAAGATACAGCAGAGGTGCATGCATATGCACTGCAGTATCTATAATAACAGGGAAAAAAGAAGTAATAATAAGTGAAAAAAGTCATTATTTATGTGTAGTGGTTACCCATGCATTTGTATGGTTTAGATATTTGTATGAAAGCAAATACATAACTTAGAAAAATAGTGAGAGCAGTAAACAAGACAGATTGCAAACTAGCTCCATGGTTACCACAGGAATAGCTTTGTTTTCTGGGTATTATTAGCGCTGCTAGAACATTTAAAAAAATAACTGTTGTTTTATGAGTGTGTCGTGTTTTGCAGAATGATTAAACGCTGAAAGAACTGTTTCCTCTCTCTCTGACTTTAGATGCATTGTGGAGGATCATAAGGCAGATTTAATCAGGAGCTGTTTATGTTTTGTTTTGTCAAGGTTTACAGTTCATAATGGACAAATGGACATAATGGATAAAAAAAATCATATATTGTACCTGCAGGCTTTGAGTTTCTTATTAAAGACTATGGATATCATAGCCTGATTGTCAGTAAGTAAAATCTCTCAGCAACTTCAAGCACTGCAGTTTGATGATGTCACAGGCTCACTCTCTGCTTCATCTTGACAAATCATAACCAGAAAACACAAACTGGAGAAACAGCAGGGGGCAAGTTTAGAGAGAAAGTGTCTACTCCTGCAGAAATACACCATAAAAGTTCATATCAGTCGGAGTCGAAAATTTGAGGAATGGCAGTCCAAAGTCAAAGCAAGTGAAAGGAGCTTAACAGCGCCGACATTGTTGTCACTCATACCCAGAATTCACTTGCATCTCTGGCTTTGAAGAGCAGCACTTCACAGTCTACTGAAACAAAATTATGTCTTAAATGGGATTAAGCCTCACATCACAACATTGGTAAGGCAGAGAGGAAATCTTTGAGGACATCGTTTTTTAAGATATAGAAGAGGACATCTCAGATTCACACACAGGTCAATGACCTTTTTTTTGTGTCCACATGGTTTAGTCAAATTTAAGCGTATGAATAACTTGCATACATTATTTTTGTTTATGGACCCAGCATTAAATTTCTGCTTTTAATCCATTTTGAGAGAATATATTAGAGGATTATGGCAAATATGTCTAAGTGGTGTAACCATAAAAACTTTGTACTAAATCATTCAACTTGCTTAACAACGCTGAATTCTCAATAAAACACCATATCAACTAGTTTGGCATGATCTTACATTATAACTTTATATATTAAATAAAGGTAATAAAATACAATTGTTCTACATATTAAATGTAATCTGGGGAATCATGTAAATCAGGAACCATTTAAATTTTTTTTTTTAAATGAACTAATTATTTGTGTAAGATAGATAGATAGATAGATAGATAGATAGATAGATAGATAGATAGATAGATAGATAGATAGATAGATAGATAGATAGATAGATAGATAGATAGATAGATAGATAGATAGATAGATAGATAGATAGATAGATAGATAGATAGATAGATAGTCACTTTATTTTTTACACGGTAGGTGGATAAAATATTTAATATTTATCATTATTTTGAGGTTACACCATTTTTTAAAGATATTTTTGAATTGCTCATCTTGCCAACCCTTATTAGTCACTGACCCACATACATTGTGGTGAGATCAGGTTCATACAAAAGCCACCTGCTACAGATTATTTTCCTCAGGGTTAAGTATAATCAACACAGACTGAAAAATGATGATATGTAGTTATATTATACACTTTACAGTATTTATTTTTTTCTTGTGTGTGTGTATATGCTGTTGCCTGAGGGTGTGCATGTGGTGAAGAGAGCAGATCGTTAACGTCTATCGCCTGCCCGTGACATCTCTATCCTCTCTTGACTGAGGTGAGAGAAGAGGTGACCTAGATAGAAGGAGAGTAATTTGCACTGTCCCCACAAGTGAGAGATCACGCCCGCTCTGTCAGACAGCGTGACGATGATGCCGAGAGCTCCGGGATGGAGGCAGACGTGGTGGTTTACAGTATGAGGTGTAGTTGTTTAAAAGGTGTAGTAAGATATTAGAAACAAGTAATAACATGTACGTGAGAGAACAGAGGCTTACCATTTTTGCCACAGTAACAGAAATGGAAACAAACTAAGTTAATTTCTTCAAGTATTGTCTATTTCCTGAGTTCACCTACTACTTTTTCGATTTTTATACTACTTAATGCTTCTATTCTGCTACATTTAAGAGGGAAATATTGAACTTTTTACTGCACTTTTTGTCAACTTTGACTACTTTCTATTCATATTTTACATGAGATGAAGTACGATAAACTTTTAAATACAGTGCATTGTTAAAGCCAGTGGTTTGCAAACATTTGGCCCCTTGTAAAGAAGCAGTGTCTAGTTGGTGCCCGTTGTTTTATGAGTTGTTATGAGTTGCTGAACTTATTAGATGGTTTCTTTCACATCACCTATCAAAGCCCAAAAATATGAAATTGTTGTATTGGTACATCTTCCATCACTGCCTAGCAACCATACTTTTAGGAATTTATAAAAAGCAATGCAGTTAACTGAGCGACATCTGAAAAAGGACGGGATTGATTTGAATTCATATGAGTAAAACCTGTCACATCAGTACAAATTGAGGTTACCATGACACAGAATCTGATTAGTCTTTATATCATTGTCAATCTCAAAATAGGTTGTGGTTAAAGCATGAGCTCAGTTAACCTTAAAAAAAAAAAAAAAAAAACATCTGGCTGTTAACTGACTAGCCAGCAGACTAATTTTTACAAAGCAGTAAACAGAGACACAGTGGGGGAACTCTGAGCCCCCTGTCAGAGTTTTGCTCTGGGCGCTGTCTGTTTTTAAAATAAAATAATTACAGCTGCTGCTTTAAAGTCGATGACTTGTCTGATCTGCCTGTGAACCCCCATCTGAATCATCAGTTTCAATCATCAAACGCTCATGCAAAGAAGTACACGATAAAAAGCTTTCACTGACAACTCATGATGAACACTAACAGCTATGTGCTCTGGCTGAGCCTTTGTTTTCCTAACTACCTCACCATGTGTTATCAGGCTACACAGTTTCATCTCGACTTAAAAGTCAAATTATGCCTCAGAAAAGTTGTGGTTTGGATGTAATTTCATTTGGATGCATCTAAGCTGTATGAATGTGGTGCTAATGAAGTTTTAAGTAGGGAGAAGGAAAAAACATTGAAAAAACAGGGAAATAATAATAAATACAATCTGTTAAAATACAGAAAATAAATATATATAAGAAAACACAAATAAAATAAATAAATAAATACAAATAGATGACTTCATAATAAGAAAATACCCTTAAGATGATAATGATCAAAAGGTCCAAAACAGCTAATTAAAAGACCATCTTGTGCAATTGTTTTGTCATATTTCCAACATGAATTGACTTTTTTATGTCCATGTTGGCCTAAAATATGAACAAGAAGTGCTCAGAAAATTAGAAATATTAACAATTACAAATCTGCTGATCATGTGACAAGCGTGAAAGCTCCAGAACAGCTACCAAATGGACCATGTGGTCATATTGTTTTGTCACGTTGACGCGATGTTGTGGGACGTCCGCACTAGATTGTCATCAGTCAAGTTTATATAGTTAAAACACTGCAATTACTATTAGATCCATTAGCGAGTGCACACAAGAGGTGTAGATAACTTCTGGATAACAAGCACAAAAGTGCTCAAAAGTGAGAACAAAATGTTTTTTAAAAATCAGTATGTAATATCTGTCATTCATTTAAATCAGTGTTAAACCTTTATGGCATGATTAAGTACACTTATAAAAGGTTGCTGCAAAGCTTTAAAAGATAAAAGTGAGTGCTGAATCTTCTGTTGCTGTGACAACGCTCCAGGTCAAACTAGCCAATCGTGAACAGTATCTGAATTTCCCTTTTTTTTCTTCTTTTTTCTTTTTTTTAAGGTATTTGCTTCATCATTACCGGACTGTGTCTGTAAACCTGTTGACCTCAGTAGTCTGCAAAAATACAGCTATATTCAGAGCTGGAGAAAAACAGAATTACGGTTTGTTATGTCTACCTTGCTGAGTCTGCGGAGGGGATTTAAAGAAAAACAATAGACCTGTGTTTTTGTTGAGCTGACTCCCAGAGTGCACTTTGAACTTCAGGTTGACCTGCAGCTGCACTCTCTCTGCTACAGACCCGAAAACAAACTGTGTCTTAAGCCTGCTGCTGGATTATATATCCTCCTTACATTTTCTGACAGTGATAGTGTGGAGGTGGAGCAGCTAAAACTTTTAAGATTAAAGGTGGTTTTATTGCCAAAGCAGCTGTTTTAGCTCTCATCTCTAGCTGGGAAAACTGTGACAATGACAGTGAATCAGGCAGATGCTCCTTTTCTTGCTGAGATGCCCTTTGGCAAGGGGGTTTTGCCTCACAGCTCCAGGCTACAAATGTGTTTTACTTGTGTAAAGAGATGAACTCAGGAAGAACCTGGATGACTAAAGTTTCTTTGTACTTAATTTAATTTAAAGGAGCTTTGACCACGATGGTTTAACTACAGCCTCTCTGTCCTCTTACTGTGTGCTCCTTCTTTATAGTCACTCTGATAACATCGAAGAAAAAAGGGGCCGATATGATTACTTTGTTTTTTAGGCTCACAGGTTGGTGCTGGAACACTGATGCTGCGAGGTGGCCCCGCATAATAAGTCAGGGAGAGAGAGAGAGAAGAGAGAGAGAGAGAGAGAGAGAGAGAGAGAGAGAGAGAGAGAGAGAGAGAGAGAGAGAGAGAGAGAGAGAGAGAGAGAGAGAGAGAGAGAGAGAGAGAGAGAGAGAGAGAGAGAGAGAGAGAGAGAGAGAGAGAGAGAGAGAGAGAGAGAGAGAGAGAGAGAGAGAGAGGCCAGACTCTGCGGACAGTGATTAACTCTCACCTACTCTACTATGAACAGCAAGCCATTACAGAAAAATTATTTCTCAATTTACTTTCCGGGCAGGCTTTAAAAGAGAGCCTGTTTCTGGGAGTGGTTCCAACATAAACACCAGAAAAATGTAGATGCACCTCTCCCTGTAGGAACTTAGAAAGTAATGCTTGTTTAAACAATGTCTGGAGCATTGTCTTGTATCCTAACGATTAGCTCGTCGCAACCTACAACTTGATATGCGACTGCTTTAGGTCTGTTTGCCTCTGTGCATGTTCTGTCATCCTGGTCAATGCGAACGTGGGGAAGAAAAATTAGGCGTTGTGCAGTGGAGTGGGTTCAAGTGTTCTGACTTGAAGTCTGTCTCATGGCAGACTGTGAGCGCTGCATGCTGATCAGTCTCTCTCTTTCTTAGAAGTGCTTTCACTCTTTCATTATTTCTCTATGACTACCCACCAGTGCAGTAGCAGAATCAGATGCAGAGGTAATAGTGGTAGGAAAACAGTGTATTATAGTATTGTTGTAGTAAGAGAATTAGAGGTAGTAGTAACAGCTCGAGGGATATCAGTAAAATCAGTAGCTGTACTGCTTACTTTTAGTTGTAGTTATAATAGTAATTATAATAGTATTTGAGGAAGTAGCAGTTTTACTGATTAGCATTACATTGATTAGCATTAATTGTAATGTGAGATTGTTGTAGTTGAGTGTAATGTCCCAGAAGTGGACTATAGAGGAACTGGAGACAGAAACACGACAACTGGAAACAAAATGATGAATTAAAGGATGATCAACAGAATTGTGTGTTTTATATTTACACATTTTTTATTTACAATATTTAAATACACAAACAGTATTTGTCTGAATGTGGAGGGAACATGAACTACATAAAACCAAAGTATATCTGACTAAACGTTTTGCCTGGAAAAACAAAAGAACTGACTAAGCAAAAAAATCCCCTTTGAAGGCAGTTGTACCAACCAACCACTAAACCTGCTATTTTAACAAAAAGTACAAACTTATAATGGAAATATACATCCCTTTCCCACTCTGTAGCTCTCATATTTTATTTGCCATTATTGTAAATAGGTTAGGGTTAATTCTTCAAGTTTAAATAAAGGTAATATGTACAGTATAAGCAATAGTAGTGTTAACACAAACCCAGACAGTAGTGTAATAGTATTTTGGTGTTTATGGTTGTGATGGTGTGAGTTGTAGTATGACTAATAATAGTACTAGTGTTGATAGTTGTCTTAATTGCAATAGTTGCTCTACTGGTATCTCTGTAAATATGAGTATTACTTACAGAGGTGGTAGTAGTTTGTCCCACAATACTTTAACTCCTTCCTTCTCCGAATATTTCATTGTTCACCTGAGCATGTGATTTGTGATCCTTTTTAAATTCTCTTAAAAAAGCATTACTACTCTTATACAAGTACGTTGTTACTTGTATTCGGTGCAACAGAGATGCTGCTAAAAAACCTCCTTAGAAAACTAGTACTAGCAGAAAAACACCAGCTGCATGATTGAAAACTAATGTCCTGGTTACCACAAGAAGCTGTAATTTGCAAAGTATTTTACTTTGTCATTAGGAAAGCTGCTGGGAACAAGTCGCATTGGCAGCTCCAAAACTGTCTGTTTCAATATTTGTGAACTTCAATCCCCTAAATTTTGTATGGTGCCTTGAGTAAACTCCACACAAACTGCTGGTTTGTCCTACTTTATATAGTAGGATGTCAAAGAGGAAATCAAAGGTGATGTGTAGAGCTAGGCTTATTTTTTCTTTTGCTTGTAAGTTTTGATTTGTTACCAGATTTATTTATTTTTTACTGTGCTGTGGCTCCTTCAGCAACACTCATCTTATGTAGCCTCGATGTTACAAAGGCTAATGAAGGCAGGCGTACAGCATATTCACATGAAAACCTCGGTTGGTGCGGCTTTAATTAGATAACATTTTCACACTTCGCAGTACACTGAAGGCTAAAGTAGGGTGTGTAGGTGTGATGTATTCACAAGTCTCTGTTCTCGTGCAGTTGAGCGGCGCACTATGAATAGACTGTCTGAAGTTCTGTGGTGTTCTTCGTTAATGTTCAGTGCTTTTTTGACTCATATCAGTGCTCATCTTTCACCAACGGATTTATCGGTCTGGAGTTTATGTAAAAAAAAGGGTAATGGTCCTTATGGTGACATTTTACTTTTTTCTTTCAGTTTCTTTTGCATAATCCACAACTTTCCCAGTATAGCCATTCTTTGACATCTCCTAATAATTGACAAATCTGTGTGTGTGTGTGTGTACACATGTGTGTTGTGCGTGCAAATGTATATGTTGTTGTGCGTATGAGCAATCCGTTTGACACGCGTTGTGGTTTCTCACTTTCGGCAGGTGCCTTAACATGGCAAGAATGGCAACCACACACGCACATCCTTTCTGTACAGGGTTGCATCTGTGAGTGTGTGCTCTGAAGCTAGATTAAGTAAGCTGTGTCCAATTCAGTTGTGAATGACAGTTTGAATCAATATACACATTTTCATTTTTATGCTTTGTCCATTCTTGATGTAAATCTGTCATTGAGATGATGTGACTCGGGCTCATGTGATGGTATTGTAATAGCACAAACAGCATTAAAATGTTCACCATAAAGTGAGCAGTTTCACTAAGCAATCTGTTTGCTGAAGGACTTACTGTGCTGACAAACTCTTGTCATCAGTGTTGACTCATGGCAACCAGGGATTTTCCGTTGCAGTTGATTTATATCTCAGCTTTTATTCTTTCGTCATGTACATTGCTTTTGAAAACAACCCTTAAACACACACACACACATTCACATCATATAAAAGCAATCATATCTGAGAGGCTTTTTTTTTTTTCTTAAATGAGATTTGAGTTTCTAAGTGATGCTGACAGCGCCTGATTGCATTTCATATCTTGGTGCGTCACAGCTGTAATCACTGTAGCGAATGCAGTCTGCTACATAATTTTCATACTATTCAATGTGCTGTGTATGTGTGGTGTTGAAAGGAAGAGAGAGCTGGAATTATGTGCAGGTCTTGGGTTAATTGTAGGTTGTAATGGACATTGTGTTTTCTCCTCAGGGTTTGCAGGTGAAAGCTGATTATGTTCCTCTACTGCAGTCCCTGGCCACGTATGGCTGGAGGCTCACCTGTGTGCTGCCAACTCCTGTAATCAAGACTAACAGGTAATGACCCTTATCTGACTATTAAAGGGGTATTAAGTAATGTCTGCCCTCTCCTGACCTCTATTGGCAACTAGAAGGAACTGCAGCAATGGCAACTGAAAGCCTCTTGCACATTTCTTGCAACTTTTTAGCCATTTACATACAATTTAAATATGGTAAATCATATTTGACATATTTTACTTTATTTTTTGCTAACATTATTCTAAATCTTTAACATTAATGCCTTATAATTCCATAAAGAACATCCATCTAATGTTCCTCCTTTAGTAAAAGCAGTAATACCTCAATGTAGTTACAAATCTATCAAAAGTATCAGTAAGTACACTTAGTATGCCTAAGTGTTAAGTATGCAATATTTATGTCCAAGTGTTACCTGAACGATGTGTCTCTGCAGTTTTGCAAAGAATAAAAACTGTTCTTATCCAAAGGTCTGTGAGTAAATATAAAAAATGGAGAATGTAACCACTGACGTCTTCTAGTTTTTTTGTGTGGAGATAGTTCTTCATGTCACACAATGTGTTTCTAAAGACAAAGTACAGTAAACTGAAAAAGCTTACAGATAGTAGGAGCACCTTCTGTACTCTATAGTATTGTACTCCTGGCCGTTGTGCAGTCATAACTGTTTAAGGCATTATGTGTCCTGCCTGTGAAAACTGGAACATGTTATAAACTTTAACATACATACCTTGTCTGTTCAAGTTATTGTTCAACGAAATATGACAGCTTTCAGGAGAGACTGACCTAAATCTTCGCCAATTTAGGCTGAGCTCATAGCTGTAGCCGAGCAACAGCGGCAGCAGCAGTCAAGGTTTAAAAGCAGCAGCTGTGACTGTTGGTGGAAAATCTCTTCACAGAAATGTAACGGTTCCTCAGCTAAGCCTTCGCTGACTCATCACTCATGGCTGTTATATGAGTGTACATCCGCTTATGGTCAAAGGCCATGCATGTTCTCAGGCACACTGTAGAGCTTCACTCGAAACCAGAATTTGCTCTTCAACATGCAGATTATGTACTGTATAGATTAAATATTTTACTCTGGTACAGTCTGGTTTCAGTCTTATGCCAAACATAAAACCTCCTCACATCTAAAGACTATGTGTCATCATTTTAAGACTGGGAATCTTGCAAGGCCTGTCTTTGCAAGACTACAACTAGATTCCTTTTGAGATTATTCCCTATCCTGCTAGAAATGTACGAGAAGAAAAACTGTCAAACAATGGAGCAGAAACAGAAGCAGATTTTGGCCACAGCTGCCCTTCAGTGTGTTCAGTGGTTTGTTTTGAAAAACCAGCCAAAATTAAGAGAGCACCACAGAATGTGGACATGAGAGAATAGGGACAGCAAAGATCCCTGGAGTCCCCGTTATGTTTACTATCTACCCAGTTTTCTGGTATCTGTTTGGTGACGGATAGAGCGACTCTATTGTTTTTAAAAAAATATTCATGTCATTGAACTTCAGTATTTGCATGAGCCAAGACAAAAAATCATGTTTGATTGTATCAGTTTATCAAGACGTGAAAAAGACTGACTTAAGACAGCTCAGTTTTATGACCAGCTTTCAACAAACAATTGAGATGACGAGAGCTCGCCACAACTCAAACTCTCATGATTTTAATACGACTATGGAAATTGACATTGAAATTGCTTGAAAAGCCATTTTGTGTAAGATCAGAAGATTAGAAACAACCTCTTATAGGTGCTAAGAAATATAATGAAAATCCTACTAAATTAACAACAGCTATAATAAAAGAGCAGCTAGACTACATATAATGCTCCTACAAGGGCATTTAAAGAGCAGATAAAAGATGCCTTTCAGCATTTGCTTAGTCTTAGCTCACAAAATGTTGGATGTAACAGCGTCACTTGGAACATAGTCATAGTGCCAAAGAACGTACACTGATAAGAAGAAGCCAATTTGGACTGAATGTACTACCGTATTACATGACTGTATAACACAACATAACATAACATAACTTTTTGTCCTCCTTCCCAGAGGAGCAAAAAGTGAGCAATGGACATAAATGGAAGCTAGAAAAGTCCAGCACTGTAGCAAAGTCCAGCACAATAGACCACAGACCTGAGTTTGAGAGGGTTTTTTCAGAAAGGATTCCCTCGAAGACGATACGTTCCTATGAAATACGTGTTATAAAAGTGAAGTTAATCTATCTGTCCTTGCTGGGACTCCCCTGCATCTCTCTAGAGGACCCATGGTGGTCTTTTGATCCTGCTTTGGGAACCATTCTTCTAAACAACTCGATAATCACATTACAAAGTGGATGAAATTAGGGATGTCACAAGAATCAATACACAGATACCACAGACACATACAAAATCAATACCGTTTAGAAAATGATACTATTGCCTGCATTTGTAGTTATCAGTAGTGTCAACGCTTCTCTCTACAGTTCAGTGTCATTATTCTAATATAGCCAGAATGTGTTTGCTTAAAAGCAGTAACACTTAAAGTTTCAGGACAAGATTACAAACCAAAACGAGGGCACATAATCACACAGTTGTGTTTGTTGTTACAGCATGATTTTTCATACAGTTCCTCTACTTTAAATTGACTATTTTTGGGGACTGCTTTGCTTTCTACTTGAAGAATATAGGCCAATATATCATTTGTAACTCTTATTCTAATGCAGCCTGTATGCTTAAATAATGAAACACACAAAGTTTCTGTTCACTTGTTCATGTTTATAAAAAGTTTTTTACTTAAGTAGTGTGTCCTGAATGAGGTTTCTGGTTTAGCCATGGTATCAAATCAGGTATTGAAAGTAATGGATACTCATTAGTAAATCTAGTATAGTGACATCATGAGTACATAGTCTAAGTGTCATACAATTAACTGAATACTTATTTTGAGAAATCTTCTATTGTGCCACTGATTTGGCTCTGAGAGTCACCGACTTTGGGTGTGTAAGGCGTGATGAAATTCAATGAATGCGATGGTGATTTCAGTCCAAAATGCTGGCAGTGCGACTGTAGTGCCCTCTAGCTGTGGTTGTAAAAAATCACCAGTTTTGTCTCTTGTGCTTCTTTAATCTCTGATAGTACTGTACCAGCAGCACTTGCTACTAGCAACTGAATATTAAACTGAAACCAGCGGCTGGTGTGGCAAAACTGTAATATCATAAGCAAAAGAGATATTACAAGTACAAATGTAACTACATGTAAATATGTATAGCTTACTTATACTACTAACATACAGTATTAATAGGATATAGTTAACAGATTTTTATCTAGTGAGATAACACTATATTTTTCATTATGATCTTATGATGTTTTGTGTCATAGAGCCCATATGATGAAGTGTGGATGTTTCCATCAGCACATTGACCGAGTGTTTGCTCTGCCCCCACCCAATGTTTGCTGCTCTTTCAGAGCAAAGCTGATTAATTACCTCTCTATTTTCATCCTTAGTGTTTTTTTTACCTACCCTCCCTCGCTCCTCGCTTTCAAAATGCCACAATACAACAGCGCAACATAGCTAATTAATCAGAGTCGGCCTAGATACAGTACAAGACGGAGCTCATTTCTCTCCCTGCCTCAAAAACATTTTGCGTGCAGAAGTAATGGTTGATGATCTATTTCAGATTAGCAATACTCATTACACTTGTTTTTGTGGTGTTGACTCCTCCATTTTTAAATAGCAAATTTGTAAAGGCACGCTTTTTGTAGTCTGATGGTTTGCAGCCTGCACTCATCTGGAGGGATCGGATAAGTTTCAGTGATCTCAGCAGCGTCTGAAATTAATGCTAACTGGTGCTCAGCAGCTTCTCCACACAACATTAATTCATGTAGTTGTCTCAGAGCATGCATTCATGTTCGCCGCATTCAATTAATGTACATGGTAATTGCATTTTAGAGCCATTAACTACAGTCAATGTGAATGTCTCTGTATTAACTATGGAACAAGAAACAGGAAGGTTCAGACGAATCAAGTAATTAGTGCAGGTATCTAACATTTTTGGAGACGAAATATTGTTTGACATATACATTATAGAGTCTTAATTTTAGTTTTTAGAGGAAATATTTTCATTATAGCTGCAGTATTTTATTTGCCATGGTGGCACTTTGCAGTCCTGAAGATAAAGCCACCAACAGGTACATTCATCCATAAATAGACACAGGTTATTGCTGTTCTTTATGACTTCAAGTTATAATAGTGCGGCTGACACTGACAGCCAAGAGTAGGTTCAGTAAAGGCCTGTAATTTTCTAAGCCATCCTCTCCTTTCTAGCTTAATGGGCTGGGGCTTTTGCTTGGAACTCGGGTTAGTTTTCAGCTTTGAATTGCCAGGAAGCCGTCCAGCATTCTTGACAGCCCAGAAAATAGCCTATGGATAAATGGTGGAAGGAAGGAGGTAATGGAAAAAAGAAGTTGTGGTGGGCTTTGGATGGTTTAGATAGTAAGCCTTCTGCTGGAAGAGTCTCAAGTCCATTTGATGTTGAGAATGGGAAGATTTGTAGCAGGCTTTTAGGGTTCTGCAGTGATCATAAACCTGCCATCTTTCCTCATGTGCAAGGCCGAGCGGGCAGCTTAACTTTAGACAGCATCTAACCTTTGTGTGTATGTGTGTGCACGTGTTATTGAACTTGTGTCAGATAGCAGAGGGTAACATATCTCCTTTTAAGCCATGTCCAATACTAGCAAGAGAGAAATAAAAGAAATAAAGCAGAAACAAACAATAAAACTGTCACAAATCAGGCTGTCACAGGGTGATAAAAGCAGAGAGGTAAAACAAAGCAGGCAGCTAGACAATGAGTGTTAAGAAAAATGG